>NC_090655.1:74822429-75047429 GCF_040937935.1 Hyperolius riggenbachi
TTCATCAACAAATATCAGCAAGGAGCAAGCTAACAGACCTCCTAACTATCACTAACCCTATCTCTCCAATGTCTCTCCCTTCTGTCACTAATACAGCACAGCAGCACACAGAGCGATAAAATGGCAGATGCTGCTGCCTTTTATAAGGAGGGTGTCGGGGGGGCTCCAGGAGGGAGTGCAGCCTCATTGGCTGCCAGGTGTTTGCTGACTGTGATTTAGAGGGTCAAAGTTTAGCCCAATGATGTAGTGTAGGGGGCGGGTCGAACTCGCTAAGTGTTCGCTGTTCACCACGAACTCGAATCAGCTAAGTTCACACGAACAAGTTCTCTGGCGAACCGTTTGGGCCATCTCTATTTCTTGGTTCCAGATTTTCTTCAAACCTGTTCTGTGCATTGTAAACTATAGGATTCTTATGTATAGCTGTGTTTCCTCTGCAGTTCTAGCAGGGGCAAGAGCAGGGGGGCCTGGGAGCAGGAGGTAGGGTAGTCAGCAGCAGAAAAAAATATTATACATTACCTGCTCCTGATGGCGACACAGATCTTTCTTCACTTCCTTTTCAGTTCACAAGTGCAGTGCAGCCAGTCAATCACAATTCGGCTTCCATTCCTGTCACATGACATGGGACCGAAGCCGCATGGTGATTGGCTGGCTGCACAGTGCTTGCAAACTGATGGGGGTAGATAGGGCAGGCAGGTAGTGTTAGGAGCAGGTGGGGGGAGGTTAGTGTTAGAAGTAGGTGGGGGGAGGTTAGTGTTAGGAGTAGGTGGGGAGTGGTTAGTGTTGGGAGTGGTTAGTGTTAGGACTTAGGAGTAGGTGGGGGAGATTAGTGTAAGGAGTAGGTGGGAGGAGGTTAGTGTTAGGAGTAGGTGGGGGGTGGTTAGTGTTAGGAGTAGGAGGGGGAGGTTAGTGTGAGGAGTAGGTGGAGGCTGGTTAGTGCTAGGAGTAGGTGGGGGAAGGTTAGTGTTAGGAGTAGGTGGGGAGTGGTTAGTGTTGGGAGTGGTTAGTGTTAGGAGTAGGTGGGGGAGATTAGTGTAAGGAGTAGGTGGGGGGGGGGGTTAGTGTTAGGAGTAGGTGGGGGGAGGTTAGTGTTAGGAGTAGGTGGGGGGAGGTTAGTATTAGGAGTGGGTGGGGGGAGGTTAGTGTTAGGAGTAGGTGGGGGGAGGTTAGTGTGAGGAGTAGGTGGAGGCTGGTTAGTGCTAGGAGTAGGTGGGGGGAGGTTAGTGTTAGGAGTAGGTGGGGGGAGGTTAGTGTTAGGAGTAGGTGGGGGGAGGATAGTGTTAGGAGTAGGAGGGGGGAGGTTAGTGTGAGGAGTAGGTGGAGGCTGGTTAGTGCTATTAGTAGGTGGGGGGAGGTTAGTGTTAGGAGTAGGTGGGGAGTGGTTAGTGTTGGGAGTGGTTAGTGTTAGGAGTAGGTGGGGGGAGGTTAGTGTTAGGAGTAGGAGGGGGGAGGTTAGTGTGAGGAGTAGGTGGAGGCTGGTTAGTGCTAGGAGTAGGTGGGGGGAGGTTAGTGTTAGGAGTAGGTGGGGGGAGGATAGTATTAGGAGTAGGTGGGGGGAGGTTAGTGTTAGGAGTAGATGGGAAGGTTAGAGTTAGGCGTAGATAGGGGAGGGTAAGTGTGAGAATAGGGTTACAGTAGGGGTAGTAGAATATCAGGATAATTACCAATATTCTAGTGTCTAAAATTGGGGATAGTACAATAACAGTAATATTACCTAAATTCTACTATGAGTATTATCACATGCCCATTTTACTGGGAGCCTTTATTAGATTTATGTATATTTTTTTCACAGTACAGCCAAACAGTTTTCTAATTTTTAGGTATTATTGAGATGTTCCCTTCCTCTTATTGTGATAGCTGACACCATGACAAAGGCTCTGGTAAATTGTAAAGGTTTATGGTTGTCAGAAGAATGGAAATGAGTTGGGGATAATGAGGATACGTATTCCAGCGTCAAAGGCAGCATATCTACACCCCTGGTGTAGTATGCTCTCAGCCATGGAAGCATGAGAGATGTGCAGCCAGGCCGCGTATGCGCAGTATGTGGCGACAGGTGGTGACTGACAGATACACCTGGGTGGCCAGAGGAGGATCGAGGTGGCCGGGGATGTTGGTGAGGGAGCCATCGGCCTGAGGTGGGCTGTAGCAAGTCGCAGCCTAAGTATGTATGGATACTTTTTTTTCCCGGTTTCCTTTAACTTTTACAGGACGATCAGCAGCAGCGCTGTACTGGGGACAACCGTTTGACATGGCTGTCCCCCTGGAGCAGAAGAGAGCGATCAGCTCTCATAGGCAGAAGCCTATGACAGCCGATCGCCAAGATTGGCCGGCTGGGGGGGAGGGAAGGGATTAAAAAAAAAAGAAATAGTGAAAAATATTGAAAAAGAAAATATATTTATAATAAAAAAATAAACATGGGGGGGGGGGGGGGGGGGGGGTTGGGGTTGGGGGCGATCAGACCCCACCAACAGAGAGCTCTGTTGGTGGGGAGAAAAGTGGGGAGCAATCACTCATGTGCTGTGTTGTGTGGCCCTGCAGCTTGGCCTTAAAGCTGCAGTAACCAATTTTGAAAAAAATAGCCTGGTCTTTAGGGGGTTCACCACTGTGGTCCTCAAGTGGTTAATATGTTAAAGGGGTTTTCTGGTATGTTTAAAAAAAGTTAAAACTGACACTTACCTGGGGCTTCTATCGGCCCCCTGCAACTGTAATGTCCCGCGCCGTCCTCCTCCAATGCCCCCGTTCCCCACCGTCAGTAACCTGCCAATTATTCCTCTAACTAGACGAATAGAACTGCAGAGCGCATCATCGGGAGATTACTGCGCAGGCGCAGTATGAAGTTTTCTTGTACTGCGCCTGCGCGCTAAGCTCCCGTTTGTGCGCGTGGGAGCGAGCCGCAGTACTATTTGTCTAGGTAGACGAATAATTAGCAGGTTACCGGCGGCGGGGAACGGAGGATCGAAGGAGGACGGTGCTGGACATTACAGCTGCAGGGGGCCGATAGAAGCACAAGACAATTGTCAGTTTTAGCTTTTTTTTTAAACATATCAGAGAACCCCTTTAATTGGAAAGTTCAAATATAGTCATTAATGTCATTAGTGTATATAAGATTATATGCTAATATTCTTAGTTACATTGTTTTGCTCTATCTGTTGATTAGAAAATGTTCGTGCATCTCTTCCTGGTGTTCTCCGTGGTACTTGCTGGTGCCTACGGTGGAAATTCTGGTGAGTATCTGTCTATCTATCTATCTATCTATCTATCTATCTATCTATCTATCTATCTATCGCCACATTTTCCATCATTTTTAAACAAGAGGTGGGAAGCTCATAAAAGATAACCAAAAGCACTAACCACAAGACACACCGCACTAACCACAAGACAGTACACATTGGGAGGGTGATTCATTATTATTGTAAAATAAAATGCAAAGAGAAATGACGGCACCATCCAATGTAATTATGCTCTTTTATTTAGTAAGGTTATCTAACATAATGGCTTGATTCATAAAGCATTACTGCATTCGGTAATGCAGAAAACAGCAGACTTTACCAAGCACTTAGGAAAACGTCAATTTATAAAGGCTGTTATCGAATGAAAAACTGAAGTTACCCAGCAGCGACGTAAATTACCAACTTGTGCGGTACATACCTCAACACGTAACTACAATTCATGGGGTCCCGCAGCAAAACTCTGATGTGGCCCCCCAAATGTTCACACCCCTTCCCTTGCCTCCCCTTTTTTTCCTTCACAGGCTTGAGGACCATCTCACAAGGGTCATACAACACTAATAGCTGGTATAGGCACAAAAACACTTGGTCTGGAGTATAGTCCCCTGTACTGGAGGTAGGGAAGGTTAGTAGTTGGGGGCCCCACAGCTCTGGGCCCCCCTGTGATCACATGTTTGCTCCCCTCTATTTGTGCCTCTACTGCCTCTACTGCCTATACTGCCCCAATATTATGGACAAGGGACTCTTTCATTTCTGAGATGCCCATCAGATGGGGAGATGACAGTATGGAGGTAACTTACAGTAGAATTTGAAAAGAGGTAATTTTTTACTTCTGTAACGAATGTGGAATCATCTCCGTGGTCAGCGCACCAGACGTGCGCTGATGCGGCGGATTTCCTTCACAAGCGTATAATTGAGGACACCCAGGCTAGGTGCTATGCACCCGCAGAGGGCAATTCCCACCGGCAGATGGCGCTGTGGAGTGCAGGCGAACACAGCCGCTGCACAGCCACAGATGTCAAATGGGAATTGTACAGATCCGGGACAAGGTACAATCAGGCAGGGCTGGATAGCCCACAGGGAACAGAGCAAAGGGACAGAACCAATGTGTGCCCACCAAACTAGTCGCCACCCAGCAACGGCGAACACACAACGGCGGAAACGAAGTAGGAAACGCAATCGCAAGAATGGCGATTGCCAATAGCGACACAAGACTGAGCAGGACAAAGCACCAGGGTAGCAAAGGCACAGCAAATCATACAAAGAGAAAGATAAGGAAAATAACAAACGCTAGCTGAACGCGAACACCGCACTCATTCGCAACAGTGCACGCGTTCGTGCGCGGTCTCCGCGTGTTATGCACAACAGAGACAAGCACGCCTAACTAACCAAAGACAGACAAACACGAAACAGAGAACGCGAGCCCTTGCTTAACGGTTACCTCACCGAGCCTACAGCAAGCGTTCGTATCAGACAAGACAGACAAACGTGAAACAGGAACTAGGCAGAAAGGATCCACCGCTCTTCCGTCAGAGCAAGTGTGATCCAAGCAGAGACACAGATCAGAAAGATCCACAGCGGCTACCGCTAGCGGTTAGTGCGATCCAGGAAGACAGATCAGAAGGATCCACAGCACCAGCTCCAGAGACTAGTGTGATCCAGGAAGACAGATGAGAAGGATCCACAGCACCAGCTCAAGGCGAGTGCGATCCAGGTAGACAGAACAGAAGGATCCACAGCACTAGCGCAAGGCGAGTGCGATCCAGGGAAGACAGATCAGAAGGGGCTACCAGTAACAACCGCTGTTCCGGTTAGCACCCAGACACACAGAACGACTTCCTATCGGCCACCACTGGGACAGGACAGTCGCAACAGACAAACAAACAGATAAGCAATCCTAACGGCACTAAAGAAACTGCCTAGTGCAGTCCCCAGAATTACTCTAAGATAACTTCAACAAGAAGTAGCATGGCTGACACTCTCTAGGAGTGTTTACTACAAAACCCTGAAGGAATGACCAGCAAAGGACTGTGGGTAATCCCAACCTTTATACTGCCAGTCATCACAGGAGGCAGGTAGGGGATTTGCACAGGGCCGGTCCTGGACTTTCTGCTGCCTGAGGCAAAGATCGTGAAGGCGCCCCCCCCCCGGGCCCCAGGCCCCCCCTCCCCCCCTCCTTAAAGCAAAATTAAAGAATTAAAGAAGACCGCTTCAGTTTCTGCTCTACAGTGAATTAACTATCACATACCTTTCATTACTGGAGACCTGTAGGAAGAGTATGCTTTGAAGGAGAATGAAAAGTTTGGTTTCAGGGCTCCAGATTGGCAATCCTAAAAAAAAAAATTACAGAAAGTTTAATTCAATAGTCCATGAGAGGGAGAGAAAGGGAAAAGACAAAAAGAGGAGAGGGATAAGGCTACATAGTCTGTGTGTTTACTCTGTAAAGTAGATACCTTATCTTGCATGTATGTGAAGAGAATCCAACAAGTCATTGAAAAGGTATTCGAGGACCAAAGAACTCTAGGAAGAGTTAGGCTTCCAAAAGATTGCCACCTATAAAAATAAAAATAATTGAGTCAAATAGTGAGACAGAAGAGGAGAGGGAGGAGTAGAGGAAAAGGTGAGGGGAGGAGAGAGGGGAGGGAAGAGAGGAGTAGTGCAGTCAACTAGAAAGACAGAAAATGAGAGGAGAGAGAAGAGGAACAGGGAAGAGCGGGGGGGGGGGGGGGGGGAGAGAGGAGAGAGAAGAGGAGATAGTGCAGTCAAATAGTGAGACAGAAGGAGGAACATGAGAGGGGATGGGAGAGGGAAGGAGGAGGAAAGGGAAGAGGGGAAGGAGAGAAAAGAGGAGATAGTGCAGTCAAATAGTGAGACAAAAAGGAACGGGAGAGGAGGGAACAGGAGAGGAGAGGGGACACATGGTCTCTGTTTACCTTGCATGCACGTTCGTTAAGTCCAGAGTGTCATTGAAGCCAAGCCATATTTTAGGACCAAAGACCTCTAGAAGTTTTCTCCCCAGGGCCAGGCCTCCACATTATTGAAGATTGGTGTGGCAGAACCCCGTCTGCGATCCAAACACACTCAATAGGCCATAAAGTAAAATCATGAGTACATTTATTGAATACAAAACATAACAAATAGTTAAAAGTCATAAATATAACCTGTAGCAGGAAAGAGGTATGCAGTCTAGTAACCAAGCAATATCAAACACCATAAGTTCTTGTGATTCACAATATGCATAGCTTGCCAGAACGCTAGAGATTAGGCTGACCTTTAGCGCCACCTAAAAAAAAAAAAAAACAGTCTCTTTATCAGAGTAACGTAGCCCAGTCAGGGCAAAAATTCTAGTCCCTTAATCCAGATAAACAGCTTGTTCAGCATAAGGTCCAAATTATTGACACCTATAAAAATAAATGGAGAGTCAAATAGTAAACCAGGAGAGGGAAGAGGGAAGGGGGAGAGAAGGACACATTGTCTGTTTACCTTGCATGCATGTTAGGGAAATCCAGAGTAACGTTGAAGCCATATTGTAGGACTAAAGACCTCTAGAAATTTGCTCCCAGGCCTCCAAATTGAAACCTATAAGAAATAAATGGAGTCAAATCGTAGAGGAGGAAAGGGGAAATGAAAGAGGAAAGGGTAACTGAAAGGGGAAATGAAAGAGGAAAGGGTAACTGAAAGGGGAAATGAAAGAGGAAAGGGGAAATGAAAGAGGAAAGGGGAAATAAAAGAGGAAAGGAAAAAGGAAAGTGGAAAGGGTAACTGAAAGGGGGAAGGAAAGTGGAAAGGGTAACTGAAAGGGGAAAGGAAAAAGGAAAGAGGAAAGGGTAACTGAAAGGGGAAAAGGAAAGAGGAAAGGGAAAAGGAAAGAGGAAAGGGTAACTGAAAGGGGAAATGAAAGAGGAAAGGGTAACTGAAAGGGGAAATGAAAGAGGAAAGGGTAACTGAAATGAAAGAGGAAAGGGGAAATAAAAGAGGAAAGGAAAAAGGAAAGTGGAAAGGGTAACTGAAAGGGGAAAGGAAAGAGGAAAGGGTAACTGAAAGGGGAAAAGGAAAGAGGAAAGGGTAACTGAAAGGGGAAAAGGAAAGAGGAAAGGGTAACTGAAAGGGGAAAAGGAAAGAGGAAAGGGTAACTGAAAGGGGAAAAGGAAAGAGGAAAGGGTAACTGAAAGGGGAAAAGGGGAACTGAAAGAGGAAAGGGGAACTGAAAGAGGAAAGGGGAACTGAAAGAGGAAAGGGGAACTGAAAGAGGAAAGGGGAACTGAAAGGAAAGGGGAACTGAAAGAGGAAATTAAAGGGGAAAAAGGAAAGGGAAGAGGAAAGGGGCAGAGGAGGACGCATGGTCTGTTTACCTTGCATGCATGTTAGGGAAATCCAGAGTGTGACGTTGAAGCCATATTGTAGAACCAAAGACCTCTAGAAGTTTGCTCCCAGGCCTCCAAATTGCCACCTGTAAGAAATAAATAAATGGAGTCAAATCGTAAAAGGGGAGAGGGCAGAGGAAAGGGGAGAGGGCAGAGGAAAGGGGGCAGAGGAAAGGGAAGATGGCAGAGGAAAGGGAAGGGGGCAGAGGAAAGGGAAGGGGGCAGAGGAAAGGGAAGGGGGCAGAGGAAAGGGAAGGGGGCAGAGGAAAGGGAAGGGGGCAGAGGAAAGGGAAGGGGGCAGAGGAGGACACATTGTTTACCTTGCATGCATGTTAGGGAAATCCAGAGTGTGACGTTGAAGCCATATTGTAGGCCCAAAGACCTCTAGAAGTTTGCGTCCAGGCCTCCAAATTGACACCTATAAGAAATAAATAATGGAGTCAAATAGTAAAACAGAACAGGAGAGGGAAGGAGGAAAGGGAAGGGGAGAGGGAAGGTAAGGAGGAGGAGAATGGAGAGGGAAGAGGAGAGAAGGTCACATGGTCTCTGTTTTATAAAGGTGGAATCAAAATACCTTAGATGCATGTGAAGAGAATCCAAAGAGTGACACCCGTTTCTTTAACTTCTGTAACATTCTTTAAACAGTTTCTTCTTAGTATGCCCAACCCATGGCAACTTTAGTCTTCAACTCGTTATAAACGTCAACTCGTGCATCTTCAACTCGTGCATCTTCAACTCGTGCATCTTCAACTCGTGCATCTTCAACTCGTGCATCTTCAACTCGTTATAAACGTCAACTTGTGCATCTTCAACTCGTTATAAACGTCAACTTTTAAAAAACTTGAATTACAAGAAAGGTGCCCTTCGTGCCTTGGCGGAGGCAAAGGCTGTAATTGCTTCATCCACATTAATATTCTCAGCCAACTCATGCTCTATTGATATTGTAGCAAGCCCCAGAAGTCTCTCTTGTGTCATTGTAGACCGCAAATAGGTTTTAATTAATTTCAGCTTCGAAAAACTACGTTCACCACTTGCAACAGTGACAGGAAGTGTAAGGAGAATACGAAGAGCAATGCAGGTGTTTGGATATATGGTAGACATTTTGGTTTTGTAAATGTACTCCAGAACAGCCCTTGGTGTCATGCAGTCTTTGGGTAAATATCTACACAGTGTATGCAGCTCATAACACAAGTCTGCAGCTTCAATATCTCGTTTTTTGTCTTGACAAAGTGCTGTGTCCAGCTGATCACATTGCTCACGTACTTCTTCTGCAGTCAGTTCCTTAACTGTCGGAATTTTGTACAGTATACCGAAGATGCTGCTATATTCTTTAACCTGCAGGAAACGGTCCTCCACTGACTGGAGTGCACAGTCTAGAATGCTGTTAAAAAACTGCACTTTAAAATTCTGTTTTGGATCAGTGACCTGCTCATCCAATGATTCATAGTCAAAGTGCCTTTTAGTGCGATGGATTCTCCCAACCGGAGCAGGTGGAAAATTAGCTTCAATCTTCAGCTCTTCAGCCAATGTTTGAGCAGTCTTGATGACCTTTTCAAACTCCTCATCTGTACGGTAATTTTGCAGAAACAATTTTGTTTTTTCAAGCTGTTCCATTGCTCCCGAAAGATCAGCTTCAATTTCCTGGAGTCTCTTGCTTGTGATGTTAATGTTGAACAAGATATCATACCACAACACTAATCCACACAAGAATTTAAAGCTGCAAATATTTTTTTGGATGCCTCTTGCTTCCGCTATGGTTTTTGATCGAGTTGCCCCTGTCAAAGCGGAATCTTCCATGGCAGCAGAAAGTGCAGCATCTACTTTTCCAATTTGATTCCGGACAGCTTTAACAGCATCAATTCGGCTCTCCCAGCGAGTGGTGCTCAATGGCTTGAGTGTAATCCATTGCGGTGTTACTGACAGGTGTTCCTTTAGAACAGTCCAGCGGTGTGTTGAAGCAGAAAAAAAAACATACAAACTCTGTATTATATTGAAGAACTCAACTGCCTCAATACAGGTAGATGCAGCATCACTAACAACCAGGTTTAATGAATGGGAGCTGCATGGGACATAAAAAGCTCGTGAATTTATCCGTCGAACTTGAGCCTGCACACCATTAATTTTGCCTTTCATGTTTGAACCGTTATCGTAACCTTGGCCCCGCATGTCATGAACACTAATACCAAATGATTCCAGTTCCTGAAGCAGTACTGTTGTCATGCCAGCTCCTGTCGTGTCATCTATATCAATAAATGTTAAAAAGTGTTCTTTAATGGAGACAGCTGCAGAGTTGCTTTCCGTACTTTCGGTTGCTGTGACAAATCGCACAATTAAGGTCATCTGCTCTTTATGGCTTATATCGGGAGTACAATCCAAAATAATAGAATAATACTTTGCAGCATGAAGATGTGCCAAAATCTTCTCCTTGATCTGCTGAGCTAGTAGCTGTATAATTTCGTTTTGAATTATTTTTCCAAGATAATGATTGTGCGTTTCCTTGTTGGTAATTCTGTCCAAATGCCTCTTCATTACCTCATCAAATTCACTAATTGCCTCCACCAATTTTAGAAAGTTGCCATTGTTTGGTTGAAAAATTTTGTCACTATTTCCACGAAAAGCTAGGTTCTGCATAGCCATAGTTCTAACGAGCACCATTAGTCTCTTTAACACTTTTCTCCAATGCTGTGTTTCTGAATCAATAAGTTCTCTATTTGTGTCAGCAATGGTCAATCCGAGTCTCAGTCTAATCTCTAGGTCTTTCCATTTGTGGAATGCCATGGTATGGTATTCAGCTCGCTCATGACTTTCCAGATTCCTTATTAGATTGCTCCAATCACTAAATCCTGTTGAACACAGCAAAGAGACTGGAACTTTAGGTGGGAATAACTTGCAACAAAAGCAGAAGACAGCATCTCTGCTCTCTGAGTACATCAGCCACTGTCTTTCTGCTGTCTCCAAGTTTGGCAGGTGGCGTTTGTAATATTTGCGATGAAAGCTTCTGTGTTTTTTATCTTTTGGGAAACGAGCAAGTTTGACCTGCTTTGGACCATGCAGTACCAGATAATCTCTCAATTTGCTGCTCAAATCCATCCATAGGCCAGGGTCTTGCAGCACTGATGGATCAAATTGTGATTCTTCTGACAAGGTTTGTTCCTCAGTTTCTTCCATCTCTACATCCATTTGCACTCTTGAGGTAGCACTAGTAGACGCTTGACTGGTATCTCTTGAACCTTCATCGCCAGCAATATGCAGATCTGAAGAGTGAGAAATACTAATTATCGAAGCACTTCCGCCAGTATCAGAACTAGATGCTTGTGTCTCTTCAGGTTGTGTTGTTCCTTCTGATGTTTCTGGTGAAAGAAACTTCAGCATCGAGCCTTTCTGTTTTGCCAGAGCAGAAGCTTTAGCCTCCCTCTTCTTTTTGTATGCTGCCCCAGAGAGGCGTTTCCGCCCGTCTGACATTTTGATGTAATCTGGGGGGCGGGGGGGGAACGTGGGGGAAGAAAGAAGAGAAAGGAAAAAAAAAATAAAGGAAAAATAAACATACAGTATACATACATTTATACAATGCTTCTGCAAAATATTCACTGCACATCATTTTTTTAAATTCATTTTTCGTAAGTGGAAGAGGTTCAAAACCATGACACTTCCTAGCGCTAACTACACTGACAGAAACAACCACCTCTGCAGCAATCAAGCCTGTATGGTTTGAGTGGTCAGACAGAAGCCACTCCTTAGTAAAAGGCATGTGACAAAATACACCTAAGGCTGGTTTCACAGTGGGACGTTACAGGCGCACGTTAGAGCAGCCTGTAACGCAGCCCACCGCACAGTAATGAAAAATCAATGGGGCTGTTCACAGTGCCCACGCTGCGTTACATTGTAACGCTGCGTCACAAGACAACGTACTGCATGCAGTACTTTAGATGCGGCTGAGCCGCGTTAGACTGCTTGCACATGCTCAGTAATCTTGTGGAGGAGCGGAGAGTGGCCAGGCACATGGCTAATTAATATGCACTGCACGTTGTGACGTGCAGTGTTTACTTCCTGGAGCGGCCGCTCTGTGCGGCGATTGGCCGGCGGGACCACGTGATGCCGCATGCGCACAAGAGTGCGCACCACGGCATCACTGACGCCAGAGTGAGCTGCACAACGCGGCTCACTCTGACGTCCAGATCCAGCACCACCAGGCGTTGCGTTAGGGGGACGTTATGCGACCTTAACGCCCCCTCTAACGCAACGTCCTGGTGTGAAATTAGCCTAAAGGATTCAGACCATGAGAAACAAAATGATGCACGTTAAGGCTAAGGCCTCTCGCTCCCTGCCGCCATCTCATCCAGGCAGTCTGAGTGAAGCACAGAGGCAGTGACTGTGGTGTCTGGCTGCTGCTCTTGCTGTAGCTCCAGGAGAGGCAAAAAAGCTGTTGGATGGATAGGGCTATGGGGGGGGGGGGGGGGGGGAGGGGGCGCAAGCTGCTCTGTGGATGGATGGGGCCATGATGGTGCAGAGAAGCTGCTGGTATGCAGCCTGTGTGTGGATGGATGGAAGCCATGATTGGGCAGATTGAAGCTGCTGCTATCATGCCTATGCAGGTGAATGGATGGATGCATCAGGATGGGACAAGAGAAGCTGCTGTTATAATGCAGGCTGCATTATGAAGCCTGTGTGAGAACAGGAGCTCAGCTACCTATGAGACGAGCTCAGCTACCTATGAGGCTCAGTAAGCCTCATAGGTAGCTGAGCTCCTGTTCTCACACAGGCTCAGAGTCCGGCTGGCAGCAACAGCAGAGTCTCATTAGCAGAAATAGTAAGATTAATTGCCTGACTGACAAACAAGGAAGCACACAGTACAGGAGAACTGGCCTGCATCTGACATTTGGGATGCAGAGTTAAATGGCCCCTTGGGAAGAGCTCTTATCAAGGGTAAATGTGGAGGAAATGCAGGGCTGTGGAGTCGGTACAAAAATCCACCGACTCCAAATCCTCTAATTTGCATATTACAATCTTGTTGATTGAAAGTATGTAACATAAAATGCATCTCTTCGCTGCCAACACTTAGGAATTTTACAAGACAACTGAAGTGTGAGTGATATGGAGGCTGCCATATTTATTCCCTTTTAAACAATACCAGTTACCTGGCTATAAGGCTGATCTTCTGCCTCTAATACTTGTAGACATACACTAAAACTAGTCCTTGGTAAGAGTACTTGACGGTACAAACCGGAACAAAGAACATTTATCAGGCCCTAGGCAATGTAACTGTGGGTACATGTAAGAGTGATGTGCAGGTACTCTGCAGGGGAATATGGGGATTCTTCCTCTATTACACATTCTTCATGTACAATCTGAAACAGGTTTATGGGTGATAGACGACACTTCTGTGTTCAATGTGCACAACATTCTCAGTGGATTCCCTGCAGCTCTGTGGGGAGTGCATATGTAGAGTATAGTACTGCTGTGTAACAAAGTAAACCTGAGACAGATTAAAGTTTTATACGTACCTGGGGCTTCCTCCAGCCCCCTTCAGGCTAATTAGACCTTCGCTGTCCTCCTCCGTCACCTGGATCTTCTGCTGAGTCCAGGTACTTGAGGCAGTCTGGCGTAGCGTGCATGCACACACTCCGCCGCCGGGAGAGTACTACCCCTGCGCAGCACTATTGCGCAGGTGCAGAACGCTCCTGGCTGTGGAAGCGGCATGCGGCCGGACTGCGCTGACTGGCTGAATTACCAGGACTCATAGCAGAAGACCCAGGTGGTGGAGGTGGACAGCGAGGGACTGATTAGCCGGAAGGGGGCTGGAAGAAGCCCCCGGTATGTATAAAACTTTTCTTTTCATCCTTCTCAGGTAGTCACCAAACCAAATTTTACCGACATATCAAATTATTTGATTTCATGAGCAAAGAGTGCATACATTTGCATAAATCAGCATCAACGCAGAATTATTTCCATCTCATTGACCATCTCTATTAGTGACACGGCTACACATCAGGCTTTATTCTTACAGCGTAAATGATTTTTAGTATATATGAGATTCCTGTGTACACATCATATATACAGTCACAATCAGATATGTATATCTGACTTAAAAATACAGGGAATGTCTGCAGCACAACTAACTATTAATTGATTGGTTTATTTCATTTTTGTGGACCAAACACAGATATATATATATATATATATATATATATATATATATATATATATATATATATATATAGATATATATATATATATATATATATATATATATATATATATATATATATGCCAACAGGATGTTAGATATACCCCCCTGCAATGCAGGGCCGCAGCCTGTATATGCAGGGCTGGGCCTGCATACCAATACCACTATTCTAGGCACTGACGCATAGGGCCCAACCGTCCCGTTTTCTGCGGGACTGTCACGATTTTGGGGGGCTCTCCCGCTATCACGGTATGAGTCCCCCAAGTCCCGGGCGGCAGTGGGCAGTGATGGTAATAAAAAAAAAATGATCGAGGCGCCAGCCGCGGGTAAGTGGGATGCGGGACGCGTGCATCCCATTACTACCTCCCTCCCTCGGAATCTGGCCCCTGTGTGTCCCCCCCGTTAGAGTGCGGAGCGGGCTGTCATTACCTGCCTCCATGCGTACCGATGTCCAGCTGCATTCTGCTTCCTGTGACGTCACAGGAAGCAGGAAGGCTGAATGAAGCTGGACATCGGTACGCATGGACGCAGGAAATGACAGCCCGCTCTGCACTCTGCTAACGGGGGGGGGACACACAGGGGCCATATTCCAAGAGAGGGAGGGAGGTAGTAATGGGATGCACGCATCCTCACCACCCACGGGCACCCTCACCCTCCTCCCCACCCACGGCCATCCTCACCACCCACGGGCACCCTTATCCTCCTCCCCACCCACGGCCATCCTCGCCCTCCTCACCACCCACGAGCACCCTTACCCTCCTTCCCACCCACGGCCATCCTCACCACCCACAGGCACCCTTACCCTCCTCACCACCCACAGGCACCCTTACCCTCCTCCCCACCCACGGTCATTCATCCTCACCCTCCTCCCCAGCCACGGGCACCCTTACCCTCCTCCCCAGCCACGGGCACCCTCACCCTCATCCTCCCCAGCCACGGGCGCCCTCATCCTCCCCAGCCACGGGCACCCTCATCCTCCCCAGCCACGGGCACCCTCATCCTCCCCAGCCACGGGCACCCTCATCCTCCCCAGCCACGGCCATCCTCATCCTCCCCAGCCACGGCCATCCTCATCCTCCCCAGCCACGGCCATCCTCATCCTCCCCAGCCACGGCCATCCTCATCCTCCCCAGCCACGGCCATCCTCATCCTCCTCCTCCCCAGCCATCCTCCTCCTCCCCAGCCATCCTCATCCTCCCCAGCCATCCTCATCCTCCTCCTCCCCAGCCATCCTCATCCTCCTCCTCCCCAGCCATCCTCATCCTCCTCCTCCCCAGCCATCCTCATCCTCCTCCTCCCCAGCCATCCTCATCATCCTCCTCCTCCCCAGCCATCCTCATCCTCCTCCTCCCCAGCCATCCTCATCCTCCTCCTCCCCAGCCATCCTCATCATCCTCCTCCCCTCCCCAGCCATCCTCATCATCCTCCTCCCCAGCCATCCTCTTCACCCTTGACTACACATACTACATTAAAAAAATACAAAAAACGGAATCCGACCCGATCCGACCCCAGCAGCAGCCAGAGGCCCAGTCGCCCAGAGGCAGCCGCAGCCCGCAGCAAAAGCTGACTCACCGGGGATGGTGCGGTGGGGTCCGGCGACGATGATGGCGGAGGCAGGCCAGGCGTCGGGGCACACGAGCCAGCCCAGCATCCATCTTGCGCCGGCGGCAAGAGGGCAGCGGGCGCCGGGCTTGCTCCTCCATGCTCCATCTCTGGGCGGGCAAGGCCGGGGGGGGGGGGGGGGCTGCAACGGCGGTCGGCGGGCTCAATTTGTCACGGGCGGTAGGCGGCAGCGTGCAGGTGCAGGTGCAGCCAGGAAAGCCTCACAGAGGCCTAGACCTAGTAGGCCGCCGCCGCAGAGCTGCCGCCCGCCTCAGGACTCGGAAGTCCGGACTCCGGCATGGTGGGTAGGGTGGGTGGGCCGGGCGTGGGCGGCACGTCAGTCAGGGCTGGTGCGCAGCGTCACACTCACAGTCTGTGCAGCCAGGCCGGCCAGGGACTCACCGATTCAGTGCCACTGTGCCAGCAGCAGCAGGGTCGGACGGACGGAGACTTCACTGCAGGCTCTGCAGCACTTGAGGCGGGCGGCGGCGATAGCACAGTGCCACTCCTCCAGTGACCAGTCCAGTCTCTCCAGAGGGCGGCAAGAACCAGGCACAGGCACTTCCTCTTAAAGGGGAACTGAAGAGAGAGGTATATGGAGGCTGTCATGTTTATTTCCTTTTAATCAATACCAGTTGCCTGGCAGCCCTGCTGGTCTATTTCTCTGCAGTAGTATCTGATTAAAACCAGAAACAAGCATGCAGCTAGTCTTGTCAGATCAGACTTATAAGTCTGAACCACTGAAACACCTGATCTGCTGCATGCTTGTTCAGCGGCTATGGCTAATAGTATTAGAGGCAGAGGATCAGCAGGGCTGCCAGGCAACTGGTATTGTCTAAAAGGAAATAAACATGACAGCCTCCATATACCTCTCTCTTCAGTTCCCCTTTAATGCCTGGTGCCGCCCCTCCACTTCCTGCCGCCTGAGGAACCCGCCTCACCCCGCCTCATGGGCGGGCCGGCCCTGGATTTGCATAACGAATGTATGCAAATTCCTCAGCAGCAAGCTGCAATACTGACAAAAGGTCTCTCTTCCAGAGACCTGCAGAATGCAGACCTGAACAGTGGTCAAAAGGCTGCCTGCCTGCGCAGGCAGCTAAGCGAATTCTCACAACTTCCTTCCTTTTTACCATAAAGGTTTAGTAGTTAAAAAAAAACCAAAGCATTAATTTGAAAAGAAAATCCAATAAAAATTTTTTATAAATATATTGAAATATAAAATAAACTAATTTCTTCTTTTTTCCCCCTGTCTATGAGTCAGTGATATAAAAGGCACCTGAAGTGAATTAAAACAAAGTGAGATACTTACCTCAGTAGTGGGCAACCTCTGGATGATGCAGAGGCTTCCCGATCCTCCTACAGACCACTTTTCCAGCACAGGATCCCTCCATACCTATTTAACTCATGCATGTCAGATAGGCTCCTTCTGGCTGCAAACATAGCAGTGGATGAGCGCTTCCAGACTGGGCATGCGTAAGTAAGGTCTTCATATGCCAGTAGAACAAAATGCTTGTGCGCAGAGGAAAAAAGTAGTGCACAAGTAGCTACATTATACTGGGCATGCACAGACTTTACTAATGCATGCCCGGTCTGGATGTGCTCTTCCATGGCTAGCATTATGACTAGAAGGTGAAGAAGGACCCTGCCTGCACTGGAACAGTGGGCTCTACAAGGATCATGGAAGCTTCTGGACCACCCAGAAGCTTCCAACTACTTAGGTAAGTATATAACTTTTTTCCAATCCCCACTTTAGGTGTACTTTAAAGTCTGTGAAAAAAAACAAAAAAACAAAAACAGAGGGCTAGCACTGGCACTGATGTATATTGTTTAACACACCAGCTCCAAACAGTTAATTTGTATTTATATATTATAATGTATGCAAGTGAGAATTCATCTTCTATGTACACTTTCTGCTGATATTCAGCTGAAACATTCCCAGGGCTTACGAGAGGAATCGCTGCTGGGAGACTTGGGCGCAGGATACAGCCGGTATGGCTTATCCTGCTATTGCACAAGTTCCCAGCGGCGTTAAACACTATTCCCCCTCTAGGTCGACGTGGATAGTGGGGAATGAAATAATTTGGCTTCCAGCAATTGCTGGAGGCTGAATTATAGTGTTTTATAAGTAACTTCAGCGCCGTCTTATGAAGTTACTCACTGTGCGCCGCTACAGGCGTAATTTCTATTACGGTCTATGGTGGCGCCGGCTGCGCCCAAGTCTCCTGCGCTGGATTGGAAGTGTTTGTTCCTAGGAATGTCTACTAATGGGGGCTGATAAGGAAACATAAACAACATAATGTAATCACTTCCTCAACTTCAGATTCAGAAAGTGGTGTGCTTAACTGTTTGAATGCTGTTCTGCTACCATTTTTTCTGTTAATAGGTTTTATGCTGTAGAAAACCTGTTAGAGCAAAGATGAAATGCTGAGTTTCATACCACTTTAATGTAAACGTGGGTGTCCTGAAAAAAAGTATTGTATTCCACCTTATGTCATTACTTGACCTCTTTAAAGTGGACCAGAACTCAGAACTCCTCTCTGCTCTAAAAGATACACAACAGCATAATAACCTTTAAAGAAAAAAACATGTATTTGTTACAGCTAATACAAATCCTAAAATAAATCTGCACAGTTTCTACTTCCTGATTCATGGAAGCAGACATATTGTTTACAGTCTGTACTTTCAAATGTGCTTATCTGCTTATCTGCCATGGGCAGTCATGTGACACAGGGGGAGACCAAATTACAATTAGTGATTAGACCCAAATGAGGGGGGAATTACACAGGCTGAACTCTTTAAATAAATACAGGGTATATTTCTGTTATGTTTTCCTTGTGTCCTGTGCAAGAGTTCAGGTCCACTTTAAGTTTGAGGGATTTTTTTCATGGGGCATTAGTAAACTTCCCCTTAGATTTACCTTATATGGGTGATGAAAATTTGCGGTTTGTGTTTATATAAAAAATGATGAGTGAGTACTAAGATTTTTTTTCTCCTTCAGCATGTGGTACACTTTCTGAGAAGAAACAAACTATTCTGAACTTGTTGTCATGTTGGGATGAAGATGATGCAGATCGTGCAATATCATCAAATTCCGGTCCCCCCACAGGCTATTTCTCTGGAGGATACAGGAGCTGCAAGGAAATCAAGGCTTCAGACAAGCATGCTACAGGTGAATTACCCCTCTCTTAATTTTAACTTCATGGGTATTTCTCGCTAATTAGCACATACTGTATGTTCATATAGATGTGTTGTACTAGGCTGGAAACATGACTGAATTTTTTTATTTTGTTTAGATGGAATCTACACACTGACCACTGCTGATGGAATTAACTATCAGACCTTCTGTGATATGACAACCAATGGTGGAGGATGGACATTGGTGGCCAGTGTCCATGAGAACAACATGAATGGGAAATGCACTGTGGGAGATCGCTGGTCCAGTCAGGAGGGTAGCAATCCATTAAACCCAGCAGGAGATGGCACCTGGGCCAATTATCACACATTTGGGCTAGCAGATGGAGCCACTAGTGCCGATTACAAGGTGCAAACAAGTTTTGATCACTGTTTTAAAAACTCGCTATACTTATATTACAGTGCGCTAAGGACATTTTTATGGTTCAGTTTAAAGCTAAAGTGCAAGGGATAGAGGTAAACATGCAGTTTTTAAAAACTTTTATGGCAAACATTGTCCAAGGCAGAAATATGCTGCTGCTGCTGCTACTACCTAATGTACAAAGCATATATTGTAGGCACATCAGGTTATTTGTGCATGGGGTTATTTGGTATCACCTCCAACCCCTATGCAAAGTTTCTTCTACACCACACTGGATGCTTAGTTTGGCGGTATAGCCAAGTGTCAGCTATCATTTCTATGCAGTGTATGGTTTGGGCACTGTCGCCCGACTATTGTTTAAAGTGCACTAAAGCACAAAAAAACCTCATGATATAATGAAAAGGTTGTGCTAGTACGGATAATTCATAGAACATTACTAGCAAAGAACATAGTGTCATATTTTTATTTTTAGGTACCGTATATAGCTTTTTATTTTTATAACATTGCATCATTCTCTAATAGTTGCAGTTTCCACAATACACTCAGCATTTTAAATGATTTCATAGGGCAGGCTAAATGACACTTTGAACTTCTCTCTCTTGAGAAAAACCATAAACAAAGAAGAAACAATGAGAGACAGTTGAGATAAATGCTTCAAAAGACAGTGCTGTCCAGGACTTTATAAAATCGCAAAGCTCAGAGCAGCTCTTTTGCATAGATAACAACTGACATTTTTTAACTCTTCCTGTACTGGAAACAATATGAGACTAATTTCTGTGCTAATAATGTTTTATTTCTTAGCTGTACTACACATAGTACACAGTGAAATGCACTATAAATGACCTTTTTCCTATGTTGCTGTCACTTAAAGTAGGTAGTAAAAAGGTGACCGATCTGACAGATGTTGGACTAGTTAATCTCCTCATGGGGGAATCTCAGTATTTACTTTACTCTTTATAAAGCACTTCCTGGAAAGGATCTATACAAAGATGTCCAGCAACTTTCTTAGTTGATCACACAAAAGTTTGGCAGTTTGAGCAACTGAAGTTCAGTAAGTGCTTTTGAAAATAAAGAAAACTCTCAGAATCTTACATGAGGTGCTAGACTCTGGGAGAAATGTATTTATATGTATGTTATTTAAGTTTGACCTTTTTAATGATACAGTTAGATAAAGTACTTACCAAGGTAGAAGTAAGGTCTTTGGATGATCCTCAGGCTTCTCCGATGTTGATTTTACTGCGGCAGGCAAGCACATTCTTCTTTGTGATTGCACTTTTGCAGGCGCGAATACAGCTCCAAGCAGGTGCAAGTATGGCGCGCCCCTGGGCAGTAGCATGGAGCCACTTGTGCACAAAGGAAAAAGCCATGCACAAGTGACTCCCTGTTACTGTGCAGGCTGTACTTGCACCTGCGCAGTAAAGCATTGCTTGTGCACGGATGGGAGCCGAGTGTGTAATCATATTCAATGGCTGATATTGTGGAGAAACTCCTCCCACAGTGTGATGTCATGAGATTCATGACCATGGCCCTGACAGTTTACTGTCTGTGAACCTTGTTGCATTGAGGGAAATAATGGATTTTTCCAACTGCCAAGCAAGCAGTATCTCCCTCTGTGCATAGAACTCTCAGTAACAAACATTCTGTACAGATCACCTGGCAGAACTGACGATGTCTCCCCCTGTTATAAATTTCAGACTGTAAATCAGGGTGAGTAAAGATTTTACAAAGGCCAAACAATGACTAAAAAAGTCTATACATGTAAACAATAAGCAATTGTATTCTTTATAATATTTTCACTGCAGTTCCTCTTTAAAGTAGCATTACTATTATCATTGTGGGAATGAACAGAGGCGCCAAAAGGATAAATGTAGCTACAACTTAAAAAAAACAAACAGGGGAGTCAGTGGTGGACTTACCCCCTCCAAGCAGACACAAAAACAGGTTGATATTATATCAACAAGCAACTTTATTTATATACACGCCAAAAGGGTTTAAAGCAACGCGTTTCACAGTTGTGGCCCCGCTTCATCAGGCAATAGGGGATGGAGCATACAGCAACAGGTGTCTATGACTCAGCCTAGCGCCTCTTATTATTATTATCCTTTATTTCTGAAGCACACAGTACTGTACATCTGTAAGGAGTGTAGATTACAATCAAAGGAAACAGGCATTTGCAAAAACTTGACACATGAGTAGAAGAGGAAACCTGCCCCATCAGGCTTATGACTTCAGAAGTGAGTATTCCAAATTAACGCTAATCTTCTGTTTACTTGTAGAATCCTGGTTATTACGATATCACCTCCAAAGATTTGAGTGTGTGGCACGTTCCTAACGACTCCTCTTTGTCTCAATGGAGAAATGCAGCTATCCTCAGATATCGTACAGACAATGGCTTTTTCGCACAGGAAGGTGGTAACCTCTTCCAGCTGTACCAGGTAAGTAACCCACTGACTCCTTACTCATTGTCAGACCTGAGCATACTTGGCACAGACAGACACTACAGTCACATTTCACAACTGTTTTGCACAGGATATTAACTACAAATCATGTAATTCCACAGCAAAACTTTGATGCCACACCAGATGTCTCTACCCCCCCCCCCCCCCCAAAAGAAAAACCTAGTTCTGTAGGTTATACATTAACATATCCTGAGCCTTTAATAACTCTGATTGTAACGTTAAAAGCCCAATGCTGTCTGTGTCCGCACTGTAGAGATTTCTATCAGCTAAGAGAGTCTATCAGCTAAGGTCCCCTATGTTCCTGATCCTTGCCCACTCATTGTCCTCTTCTCTGCTCCTAGTCTCTCCTTACTTCCCAATTGTACTCTCCTCTGCATCTGGTCTCCTAATTCCCCCATTATGCTTCACTCTGCTCCTTTCCCCATCCACTCAATCCTGCTTCCCTTTGCTCTTGCCCTCCCTCAATGCTACTTCTAGTGCCTCCTCCTTCTTCAGTGGTCTTCCCTCTGCTCCAGGTCTCCCCTGCATCCGATACTGTTTTCTTCTCTACTGGTGATCTCTCCTTTCTCCAAGCAGGGCTCCTGATTTATCCACTACCTACTCATAGGACCCAACCGTCCTGATCTCGTTGGGACCGTCACGATTTGGGGGGGGGGGGCTCTCCCGCTATCACGGTATGAGCCCCCCAAGTCCCGGGCGGCAGTGGGCAGCAAGTAAAAAATAAATGATCGAGGCGCCAGCCGTGCTTAAGTGGTATGCGGGATGCGGCAATAGAATTACTACCTCCCTCCCTCCTTCCCTTGAGATCTGCCCCCCTGTGTCCCCCATAGCAGAGTGCGTAGCGAGCGGAGCGGGCTGTCATCTTACCTGCGTCCATGCACGCATACCGATGTCCGGCTTCACTCTGCTTCCTGTGACGACACAGGAAGCAGGAAGCTGGATAAAGACATCAGTATGCGTGCATGGACGCAGGTAAGATGACAGCCCGCTCCGCTCGCTACGCACTCTGCTATGGGGGACACGGGGGCAGATCTCAAGGGAAGGAGGGAGGGAGGTAGTAATGCTATTGCCGCATCCCGCATACCACTTAGGCACGGCTGGCGCCTCGATCATTTTTTTTTTTTTTTTTTTTTTGCAGTGGCACCCATCCTCCCCACCCACGGGCACCCTTACCCTCCTCCCCACCCACGGGCAGGGTGTATGAGGGTATATTTATTAAAAAAATATATAAGGGCATAAATATTAATAAAATAAAAAAAATCTTCAAAAAACGTTGGTAGGCGTGTTGGGGGTGTGGTTAGGGTGTGTGGTTAGGGGTGTGGCCAGTGTCTCGGTTTCTTATTTTAAAATGTTGGGAGGTATGCCTACGTGTCCTCCTATCTGTTTTTGACACCCTCACCTACTCATTTGTGTGCTCCTATCTGCTCCTTGTTTCCCCAGCCCTTCTATAGTGTGCTTTTCGCGCTACTCTTGGTCTTTTTTCTCTTCCACAACGATGTCCCTTCTTTTTTTGGTCTCTATTGCCCTTTCTGCCCCACAGCGATTTCCCCGCTGTCTTGGTCTCCACTCGCTCTCATAGGGTGCTCCTGCTCTTGCATCTGGTCTCCCTCACAGTGACAGATCTCTCCTTTCTAGGCTTTATACCTTAAGCATACATGCAAAAACGGCACCGTCCCGGCGGTGTTAATTATTTACTATACCTCCTTCAGGCCACCATGGACTCAGAGGGAAAGATGTAATTCAGTTACCAGCCATTGGCCATATTATGCTGTTTTTAAAGTCATTTAGGTGCCATCAAAAGAAGTAAAGTAATTTGAGCACGGCTGTAGCTGTAATTCACATTACGGCCCATGGCGGCACATGTTGCGCCCAAATTTCCTGGCTCTATTTTGTTCTATTTTGCCTCAGAATCACTGTGTGAAAAAACCCTGCTGTGTAGGTCTGGACATGAAGACACAGCTGCATGTGTCCTGCTACATGCTGTGTGGTGTTGGGCCCAGATAGGGGAGCAGTCACTGTGGGTAAATTGGGGCAGTTGTGCAAGAATAGCAAGAAGGCAAACTGAGGGAGGCACAGCAGACCCCCTTCCAGGCACCAGGCCACATGGCAGTTACTGTGGCTGCTATGGCACTTTCTATTCCACTCCCAAACCGCACAGCTACATAATCAGATAGCAGCGTATGTGGCAACAATAAAAGATGTAAATGTAGTCCATACATAAATATGCAGATCTTACAAGTCTAACAGAGCGCTGAAGTTTCTAGGTCTAAAGAGCGCTGAAGATTCTCCTAGCAACGTGGGCAGAACCTTTTTTAGTAAAAAAACATTGGCTCTGATTCACTAAACTGCCATAGGATTGCCATGTGCAGGTAGTACTAATCAATTCATTGGATCCATCTGAAAATGGCGCCTGAGAATAATGGCGCATGGTGTTGCCGCTAATCCGTTTGCCGCTTATCGCTATTTAACGTTAAAGCCTTATTGTTATTTAACGTTAAAGTCTTATCGTTATTTAGTGTTAACACACAGAAGAACCCTCTCTGTACCTATCCCTAACCCCTAAACCCCCCTGGTGGTGCCTAACCCTAACCACCCCCTGGTGGTGCCTAACCCTAACCACCCCCTGGTGGTGCCTAACCCTAACCACCCTCTGGTGGTGCCTAACCCTAAGACCCTCATGGTGGTGCCTAACCCTAAGAGCCCCCTGGTGGTGCCTAACCCTAAGACCCCCCTGGTGGTGCCTAACCCTAACCACCCCCCTGGTGGTGCTTAACCCTAAGACCCCCGTGGTGGTGCCTAATCCTAACCAACCCCTGGTGGTGCCTAACCCTAACCACCCCCCTGGTGGTGCCTAACCCTAACCACCCCCCTGGTGGTGGTGCCTAACCCTAAGACCTCCCTGATGGTGTCTAACCCTAAGACTCCCCCAGTGGTGCCTAACCCTAAAACCCCCCCGGTGATGCCTAACCCTAAGACCCCCCCGGTGGTGCCTAACCCTAACCTTGACAGTGTTACATTAAATCCATTCACCGTTTTGCAGCTAAATAATGTCTGCAGTTTGGCTTATGAAGGGTGCTATTGATAAATAACGTTACTGTGGGCAATAATGTCTGCTGTTTGGCAAATGTATGGCACTATTGATAAATAACGTTAGTGTGTGCCGTTTTTCTTCTTTTTTTCCCTGTGCGCCATTATTATGCAGCACTAACGATAAATAGCGATAAGCGTATCTTTTTAATGCGGCGCCATTTTTATGCATAGGCGCTGTGCGCCATTATTCACTGATCCGAATTCATTAGCATCAAGTGCGTTACACGGCAGGTTATTTGCAAGGCATGCTTTATCCCAGTAACCCACATGGCACTAATAGGTTAACAGGTGATGCCTCCTCAGTGTTAGTACTGGTAGAATTGCAACAGTATGGGGTTGATTCCCTAAGCTTAATGACAGCAGTGCACGGTAATAATCTCTATGCTATGCTGCCATAGCGTGCGCTGCTAAATTAGGCTATGCTCCTATAGTTTAACAAGCGCATCGTTGAACCTAATGAGCTCTCCACTGAACCCGCCCTCAGCTTCAAAGGACGAGCTGGCTTTCAAGTGACAGGCAGCCTATTGGGCCAATCACATTGTGGGGAACTTGTCCTTTGAAGCCACTGGACCTACTACCAAGGGGGAAATATTTGCAGCAACTGTCTGGGTCATATCAGAAGTCAGTGAGACTTGGTGAAATGTTGTTTGCATTCATGCTATTGTAGTAACATGCCTATATCCACAGTAAGACAATACGTTTAACCTGTTAACAGCACAAATGAGTTATCACACTTTAAAATAATGCACTGCCTTTGTCTTCAGCCTGCAGAACTCGTTGTGCTATAAATATTTGGCTTGCTTTGATCTCTCTTCACCAAGCAAAAAACATAGAATCTGAAAGCAGAAGCCCTCTTTATTGTCTCACACTGCCCCCTCATGACAAGTGGCCATACATATACATTACAGCAGTACTAATAAGAAGCTAAGAAATCTAAGGAAGAAGAAATTAAAAAAAATGCTAAAATACATTGGCTGTTAAAGGGTTAATAAACCCAGAACAGCCTGGTGTTCTGCACATGAAACTCAACAAGTCCTCTATGTCCTGATATCACCCAGCTAAGGGTATTAAATCTTTCAGACAATTAAAAGACCACTATTGCAGAAAAAAATAAGCAGTTAAAATATGACAGGTTTTGGACTAGTCAATTTCCTTATGGGGGTTCTCAGTATCTCTGTTTTGTTCTTTTCAAAAGCATTCCCTGGAAAGAATTGTTACAAAGATACCAGCCACCCTCCCTACCCACTTAAACCCTATTTTGGCAGATAGACCTAGCAACTGCCTTTCAGGAAATGCTTTTGAAAACAAAGTTAACTCCGAGAATGCCCCATGAGGAGATGATTAGTCCAAAACCTGTCAGTTCTTTTCGGTTTTAACTGCTTACTTTTTTCCTTCACTTAGTTTTATTGCCATAGAAAAAGTCATAACAAAACTTACACCAATAAACTGACCAATCATGGCCAAGATCTACAGAAAAATACATATTAAATGTACAATTTGTCCATGAAGTACATAAACTAAAGACTAGAGAACAATATAACTCCCAATATAGAAACTAACTGCTTACTTTTTTTCGCAATAGTCTTAAAAAAAAAAAAAAATCACCTCCATTGTTTTGTATCATTAACAAACCAATTACTGCAAATCTACTAATTAATGACAAATATCTTTAGTTTATAGCGTGGTAACTTGATTCATATATCTGTTTTTAGAAATACCCTGTGGTGTACGGGACCGGTAACTGTCTGCAACAAAACGGCCCAGCTGTTGCAGTTACGTATGACTTTGGAAGCATTGAGAAGACCAGATCGTACTACTCCCCAAATGGAGCAAGTAAGGACAGCATTACTATTCCATAACAATCCAATCATTAACAATCCAATCATGGTTATGAGCAATTGGAAATGATTGTTCGTGCCCGCTAATGGCTGAAAACGTGATAACCAGTTTGATCAGACTGCTGGATTGTTTCCATTAACTGATTGAGTTAATTAGCAGGTTTTTGGACATAAGAGGGCACAACCTATTGTTTCGAATCAATTTTAACGATTATTACTATTATTCAGTATTTATAGCGCCAGCATCTTCTGCAGCGCTGTACAGAGTATATAGGAATGTCACAACTGTCCATTAGAGAGGCTCACAATCTAATCCGTACCTTACATATGTCACAGATATGTCTATGTATGTATCGTGTAGTCTACGTATTGTAGTCTAGGGCTAATTTAGGGGGAAGCCAATTGACTTCTCTGTATGTTTTTGAGATGTGAGAGGAAACCAGAGTGTTTAGAGGAAACCCACACAGACACGGGGGGAACATACAAACTCCGTGCAGATAGTGCCCTGGCTGGGATTCAAACCAGGGACCCCACGCTGCAAGGCAAGAGTGCTAACCACTACGCCACTGTTCTGCTACAAGAAACAATGAGAAACAATTGCTTGTCTGTGGGATTGTATCGGTAATGGCCACCTTTTATTAGTTTTGTACCATTTATAAAGAAGACGATGCTGATGTATTTTCCACTCTTTACAGCTGAGTTCACTGCCGGATATGTCCAGTTTCGTGTTTTTAACACAGAAAAAGCTGCCATGGCTATGTGTGCCGGTGTGAAGGTGACAGGCTGCAACACAGAACACGTGAGTACTGCAGGTCCTCTTGGACACCTCTGCGCTCTTAACCTCCCTGGCGGTAAGCCCGTGCTGAGCACGGGCTATGCCGCCGGGAGGCACCGCTCAGGCCCCGCTGGGCCGATTTGCATAATTTTTTTTTGCTGCACGCAGCTAGCAATTTTGCTAGCTGCGTGCAGTGCCCGATCGCCGCCGCTACCCGCCGATCCGCCGCTATATGCGTCGCCGCAGCCGCCCCCCCCCCCAGACCCCGTGCGCTGCCTGGCCAATCAGTGCCAGGCAGCGCTGTGGGGTGGATCGGAGTCCCCTTGGCGACGAGGGAAGCCGGCGGCGATCAGAGGGGCTGGGGGCGGCTATCATGTAGCGAGACCTCGTCTCGCTACATGAAAAAAAAAAAATTTTTAAAAACGTATTTGCTGCCCCCTGGCGGATTTTGACAAACCGCCAGGAGGGTTAAAAAGGGAACCTGTAGTGGCAGAGGGCCTATTTACTAAGACAAAGCTACCATTATGCAAACTGCCCACACAGCAAGCATTAGGGCTGGGATTAGCAATTCCCAAAAAACGCTTTTCCAATGTATTGCAATGGTGGTGAACCCACTAGTGAGAATGCAATTAAGATAAAGTTCCTATGGGGTAACCCGGTCACCTCCCTTATTAAGTAAACAATCAAAGGCCCACCCCCACTTTGCAGATCCCTTCCCTGCTTACTATAAAGGGTTAAATAGGAGTAAATGGCCCAGATCAGGGCCGGATTTACCATATGGTACTATAGGCATGTGCCTACAGGCGCCTGATGATGAGAAGGTGGTCCACTCCCCTCCCCTATTGCCTCCATCCCTCCTTCTCTATGCAGAGTCCTGAGCATGGCACTGTAGGCCTTTGCCTACAGGTGCCTGATAATGGGAAGGTGGCTCACTCACCTTCCCTAGTGCCTCCCTTATGCCTTCCCTATGCAGAGTCCTGAGCAGAGAGTAAATGAGAGGTTACTCACCCAGCTCTCTGCATTCCACTGGCAAGATCTTACTTCAGTCCGGGGCACCATTATCTGCTTAACCTCCCTGGCAGTCTATTAAAACCGCCAGGGGGCGGCGCAGCACTTACATTTTTTTTAAAAAACATGTAGCTATCCTAGCACTATCTACATGATAGCCGCTGTGCATCGGCATCCCCCCACCCCTGCCATGGTGACGATCGGGATGACGTCATCCACGTCATGGCGTCGTAGGGAGTCCCGATCCACCCCATAGCGCAGCCTGGCGGTGATTGGCCAGGCTGCGCAAGGGGTCTGGGGGGCTCTCTAACTCGGCGGGTAGCGGCGAATCGGTGCAGAGCGGCGGCGATCGGCTTGTACACGCAGCTAGCAAAGTGCTAGCTGTGTCTAACAAAGCAAAAAGTGAGGAAATCGGCCCACCAGGGGCTGAGAAATCCTCAGCGGCGGCTTAGTCCCAGCTCAGCTCGGGCTTACCGCTGAGGAGGTTAATACTGAGGGTACCTCTGGCTAAATAATGCTAAGGGACACCTGTTGCTATGATGGCCGGGCAAGGGAGAAGGGGCAGCTGGGCCAGCCAGCACACTTGTGGCTCCTGTGCCAGCTCACTAGGCTCCTGTGATCTTCCCCCCCCCTGAGTTTTCACACAGGAGATGTTATCCACGCTTATTGGCAAAATATGGCACAGCTAGTTTAAATATTGGAAAAGTTCATTACAGATTTTCTTTACTACAAACTTTTGCAGCCCAGATTCTCACAAGTAAAGTAGAAAGTTGGCACTGAGCCAAAACCTTGTAGTAAACGCCTTTGAGACATCCGTGGTAAGGGGATATGTGGACACAAAAACACCCATAGACGTCTACTGCAGGCAGAAGTAGTTTTGTATTAAAGAGCTTTTAGATGTCCAGGGTATATGGATGTGAAAACACAGACCACCTATAGAAGTCGGCTGCAGTCTAAAGCCTGGTACACACCATGCAATTTCCCGTCAGATAGATGGGTCGAACGGATCATTTCAGACAGGTCCGATCTGATTTCCAATCGTTTTTCTGATCGATTTGCATAGAAGTGATTAGAAAATCAATCAGAAAAACGATTGGAAATCCGATCGGATTTGTCGTAAATTATCTATTGAACTATCTATCTGATGGGAAATTGCATAGTCTGTACCGGGTGTTAGGGTTACAGATCTGCCCTCCCCAATAAAAAAAGGAAAAAAGGAAAGGAAGTTTAAATACTGCCCATTACCTGATTTGATATGTACTACATATGTTTTATTGCAGCACTGCCTAGGAGGAGGCGGCTTTTTTCCAGAAGCCAGCCCCCGCCAGTGTGGAGACTTTGCCGGCTGGGACTGGGACGGCTATGGAAAACGTGCCGGGTGGAGCGCCTCCAAGGAGATCACCGAGTCCGCTGTCCTGCTCTTCTATCGCTAATCTGATGTGATAATTGTTGCTGCTTAAACTGCTGTAATGTCCAATAAATACAACTTCAATATGTAACAAAACCAAGCAAATGTAAATAATAAAAATACATTCCAAATATACTGGCATTCTAGGCCTCAATGACTGTCTCAGATGGGTCTTACTGACATGACATCAGTAACTGGTTAGGGTGGTACTCAGGGTCATACCTACAATTTATGGGGACTACCAACACTCACATATCTTTCCCACTGTCTCCTTGGTGACCCCACAATCTTGGGTCCATAGGTCGGGGTCATATAACAAGTGTGGTCATCATGGCTCCTCCCATCCCATAACAAGTGTGACTATAGGTCCGTACACACGCCGGACTGGAGGCAACGACGGGTCCGTCGTCATCTCCCGCTGGGTGGGCGTTCCAACGACAGTCCGGCGTGTGAACGCACTGTCGGCGGACTGATACGGCTGTTTCTGAGTGATCCGCCCGGCGTGTGTACGGACCTTAAGAGAACTCAGGATCTGGGTATGCAGCTGTAGGGGGTTATTGGAATGCCCTACAAGGAAAAAGCACAGAGACAACAGGAGCCCAAATGGTGCAGTTTGTCACAGTAATTGGAGGAAAAAGGGGGTGGTAAATAAATGATACTCACATAGGTGGACTGCAGAAGGGAAGCCAATTGCTGTAGGCAGGTGGAGATGTATGACCCCCAACTCCACTCAGGTATCTAGACAGAGCTGGAGATGGTCTCATTCTTGTAGCAAAATTACATCTCAATTGACCTAAAAGGTGGTTGAATTCACCGAGGATCAATGAGGGATAATACCCCCCCCCCCCCAGCAGCAGGATAAAGGCACAGGATAAGGGGTAAGAGGCACCCTGGTGTGATAAAATACTTTAAAATCAATAAAATAGAAAAAGGTGAGGTGGCTTAACTCAATGAAGACAGAGTCTATTATATGAATTTCTACTATGCACTGGCAATGCTTTTTCTGGGTACATGCCCACTTCCTCAGGCCAAATAAAAAGTGCCAAACATTGCTGTTGCTGTTAGCCACAAGTTAGGCACTTCTCTTGCAGTTAACAGCACTGTTTGGCACTTGGCACCTTATCTTTTTTCTATTTTATTGATTTTAATGTATTTTATCACACCTGGGTGTCTCTTCCCCCTTATCACATGATCTGGGTAATGGGCCTCTGTATTGGTAAGTAAGTGGGGCACTCCACAACCCTGGGAACTCTTGCAATAGCAGGGGTTGCTTCCCCTAGAGGTACGCATCTGGGTAAAAAAGTGTCAACAATTTCTTATTCATGGAAGTCTGAATGGGTTGTTCTATACATCATACCGTCATTACGTAAATCTGGTTTTGATGGTCTCACTTTGTCCGGTAAGGAGCAGGAATAATCCAATAATTACTGCTGCGCTCTCCGTGATCTGAAATACACATAAAGAGACTCCACATAGGGTAATAACGTTCTGTCTGCAGATTGCTTCTAGCACACCACCTCCGTGTCTGTGTATTCGTGAGAATGCGTGCCCCTCTCCTATAAATCCACTTCCTTTAACTCTATGTGCTCACCAGAAAAAAGCCACCTCAGCTTCCAGGTGGGTCTTAAGCAGGGGTCGAGTCCTGCGTGAACGCGGGGGGGCGACATCCACTCACCTTTTTTGGAGAGTGGACGTCGTCCACCCTAGCACCCTGGTGGGGAGCAGCGCAGTGGAGAGGAGCATTGTGCACAGCGTGGGGAAGGGCGGACGTCTCCCCCCCCCTTCTCTCACCTTGGGGCTCCTCTTCCTGGCTCTCCCCTCCATAACGATTGCGACGATGGCTTGGCTGGCAGCGGCATCAGTGGGCGGGACTTACCTCCTCCAGTGTTTCGGCGAGTGGACGCTGTGCGTGCAGCTAGTCTGAACTTCACTAGACCAGACTAGCTGCACGCACAGCGTCCACTCGCCGGGACACTGGAGGTAAGTCCCGCCCACTGATGCCGCTGCCAGCCATCGCCGCCAGCCACCGCCACAATCGTTATGGAGGGGAGAGCCAGGAAGAGGAGCCCCAAGGTGAGGGAAGGGGGGGGGGGGGGGAAACGTCCGCCCTTCCCCGCTGCTTTGCCCAATGCTCCTCTCCACTGCTCTGCTCCCCTCCAGCTGGGGGGACACCTGTGTAACGATCGGTGTAACACAGAGAGGATCTGATTACCGGTGATCTGCAGTATCACCGAGAATACAGATATATACCCGATTATTGATGATCTGCAGTATCACCGATAATCAGATATATCTCTAACCTCTGGACACCTGAGTAATATGAGTGTTTGGTGCAACAGTAATACTTTGAGGAGAGCCCCCCGTATAGAGGGTGCAAGGCAGTAAGAGATACTGCCCAAAGAGCAGGCTCCTTCCAAAGGCCTGGGGCTCCCCAAGGGGAGGAGTCAGGCTGAGAGTGGGAAGGACCAGAGTGTGAGTGACACCACTGGTGGAGTGTCACTGACAGATCTGTGAACTATCTCTAAACAGAGGAGATAGTTCTCAAGGTCGGACAAGCCAGGTCGGCAACAGACAGACAGATCAGATACAGAGGAAAGAGACTGATACGGAATCCTAAGGCAAGCAAGGTTTGGCAACGGAGTATCAGATATAGCGAAGTACCAAATCAGAGATCAGAAGAGAGGTCAGGAAAGCAGAATGTCATAACAAATAATCAACAATTGTCTAGTCTAAAAGGTGTAAGCTCCTTGATCATCAACACCCTGGAACTAGTCTGAAGTAATAACAGGATGGTAACGCTAATTCCTAGTCTTGGGTGTGAGCTCCTTAGTCATCAACACCCTGGAACTAGTCTGAAGAATAACACAGATAATATACAGTATTCCTAATTTGGGGTGTGAGGTCCGTGATCATCAACACCCTGGAACTGGTCTAGAGAATAACACAAATTCTGACAAAAAGGTCTGAGTGCTTCCACGTAGTGATCGCAATGGCAGACAACCAGAGAATGACCAGCACCAAGTATATATAGCAAGGCGCTCTCCAGCGCCTCCCCTAAGTGCTGGACCAATGGGAAGTGGTGGAATTGTCAGCTGACCGGCTTGGTCAGCTGACTCCCTTCTGGCTGTCATAAAAGCTCTGCCTCTCAGCGCGCGCGTCCTTCTGAATCTGTGTGGACTATCAGTCCCAGCCACACCAGACCTGTGCTGTAAACCATCCGCTGTGCTGAGCGCGGAACCAGCCGCACCGCTATTAGAGCATGCGGCGGTTCCCCCGCGTTCAGCCATATTGTCAGATGTAGGCCTATGCGTGCAAACTGCCGTGTCGGACGCGGAATACGCCGCCTTGTTCTCAGGACATGCGGCGGTTTCTCCACATTCAGTCATGCCAGCAGATGCAGGCCCATGCGCGCAACCTGCCGCGTTGGACGCGGAATCAGCCGCCCTGCTCTGAGCACCCGCGGCGGCTTTACCGCGTTTTCTCACAACCTGGCTACATATACTGGGGGCTCCTATACACCTGGTTACATATACTGGGCACATATACACCTAGCTATACTGGGGACACCTATACACCTGGCTACATATACTGGGTACATATACACCTGGCTATACTGGGGACACCTATACACCTGGCTACATATACTAGGCACATATACCCCTGCCTACATATAATGGGCACATATACCTCTGGCTACATATACTGGGCACATATACCCCTGGCTACATATACTGGGGACACCTATACACCTGGCTACATATACTGGGCACATATACACCTGGCTACATATACTGCGGACACCTATACACCTGGCTATACTGGGGACACCTATACACCTGGTTATACTGGGGGCACCTATACACCTGGCTACATATACTGGGGACACCTTTACATGTCACTACATATACTGGGGACACCTATACACCTCACTACATATACTGCGGACACCTATACACCTGGCTATACTGGGGACACCTGAACACCTGTTTACATATACTGGGGACACCTGGCTATACTGGGGACACCTATAGACCTGGCCACCTATTCTGGGGACATCTATACACTTGGCCACCTATTCTGGGAATATCTATACACCTGAGCACCTATTCTAAGGACATCTACACACCTGGCTACCTATTCTGGTGACATCTCTACATCTGGCCACCTATTCTGGGGACAACTATACATGGCTACTTATACTGGGGACAACTATAGACCTGGCTAGCTATACTTGGGGTACCTATTTTGGTGGAACTGCTGTCAGATCTGTATTTTTGGGGAACTGCTGATGCCGGATTACGTGCATTTTGGGGAACCGCTGCCAGATTGTGTATGTTGGGGGACCACTGCTGCCAGACTACATGTATTTTGGGTGTTACGTGTATTTTGGGTGATCCACTACCAGGTTTCACGTATTTTGGGGAACTGCTTCCAGATTATGTGTTGGGGGAACTACTGCTGCCATATTGTCTATTTTGGGGGAACCACTGCCATATTATCTGTATTTTGGAGGAACCTCTGCCAGATTATGTGTATTTTTGGTGAAATGCTGTCAGATTACATCTACTTTTTGGGGATACACTACGACAGAGCTCAAACTTCCCCCGGCAGACCTTTTATACCACTGCTAAGGCCATGTATATTTGGCTTCACCCATGACCATGCCCACGCTATGCTTAACCACGCCCATTTTTCTTGTTTTTAGGGTGAGTCCACTCACTTCTTTTTCCAGGACTAGACCCCTGGTCTTAAGTTTTAATCATAAGCCTCTTGCTTGTACTCTTGTCCTGTAAAAGATATATGATATCCACATAGGGTAATACTGTTTCTGCTAATTACAGCAATATACAACACTTCTCCACAGTGCTTAAAGAGGAGCTGTTAGGTATAGGGTCTCAGAGAAAATAAACACATATATCAGTAGCTAAAGATTGGCTGTACTTACATTACATATGCATTTCACTGTCCACGTTTGGATTTCACAGAATTTGTATATAGTATATGCAGAGATTGATGCTCCTGACAGCTCATGGCAGGTTCCATGTTTGTCTGTCTCCTATGAAGCCAAATGTGTCGTCATGTCTTGCCTGCTTCCTGATCACAGAAAAGCTCGTACTGAATAACACTAGTGTGCAGTGAATATTAATTAGCCATGTGGCTAGGAACAATAGCGAAATCCTGCAGTGTACTCTGCCCGGAGATTTTTCAGTGCTGTGCGCTGGACTGAGTTACAAGCTGCTGAAACTTGATACTGTAACTTCTCATTAGCAGCCGAGGGGAGGGCCCCAGAATGCTTTGCAGTATGGTATGCGGCTTGCGTCCTCTTAAGAGCTTGGGTCTAACAGCTTTGCTGATAAGCACACATCAAATGTAAGAGAGATTTTTAACTGCAGTATTGCCTTTTTGGCTTCCTTCTAAACTGTTTAACACAGGAGAATAGAGGTTTAAATTAGCTTCTGCAGCCTGACAGTTACTCTTTAAGTGATTACACTCCGTGTTGGTGACAATCCCCTTCACCCCACACTGGTCAGTCACTCACCAGATACTGTATAGCCCACCTCTGGTTACAGGTGGATCATGCGCATAGGGTATCTCCTAACAGCATTGAACGGCATATGCAAAGATTCTTAGCCTCTCTTGAGGACTCTTTTATTCCAAAATACAATCTCAATAAAACACATAGAATTCACATAAAACTGTAAAAAGTTTACCTCTGGGCGCAATTAGATTTGCACTTACGCGTCCAGGTAAAAGTATGGCATGTAACATAAATTGCTGCCCAATGCCCATCCGCTTAGTGGGTCGCAGGTGAGAGTGCTCCGGCACCCCCCTTGGGTCCTCTATCCCACCGTATGTGAGCCTCCGGTTCGCGCAGCTACCGTTAACCGGCCGGTCCGCTCACTTCCTTGCGTTGCACGTCAGATGTTAACTACTTCAGCCCTCAGTCGTTTTCAATTTATGCATCTGAGCAATGTTCACCTTCAATTCATTAGCCTATAACTTTATCACTACTTATCACAATGAACTGATCTATATCTTGTTTTTTCCGCCACCAATTAGGCTTTTTTTGGGTGTTACATTTTGCTACGAGCTACCTTACTGTAAATGCATTTTAACAGTAAGAATAAGAAAAAAACGGAAAATGTCATTATTTCTCAGTTTTCGGCCATTATAGTTTCAAAATAATACATGCCTCCATAATTAAAACCCACGTATTGTATTTGCCCATTTGTCCCGGTTATTACACCATTTAAATTACATCCCTATCACAATGTATGACGACAATATTTTATTTGGAAATAAAAGTGCATTTTTCCGTTTTGCATCCATCACTATTTACAAGCTTATAATAAAAAAAAAAAATAGAAATATTTCATCTTCACATGCATATTTAAAAAGTTTAGACCTTTAGGTAAATATTTATGTGTTTTTTTTTTTATTGTAATTTTTTTTTTAATTATTAACCACTTCACCACTGAGTAGTTTTACCCCTTGAGCACCAAAGCAATTTTCACCTTTCAGCGCTCCTTCCATTCATTCGTCTATAACTTTATCATTACTTATCACAATGAAGTGAACTACAGGGAGTGCAGAATTATTAGGCAAACGAGTATTTTGACAACATCATTCTCTTTTTTATACTGGTAGGTGATCAGAGGCGCCAGCAGAATAAAATTAATATAAAATTGTTAAAAATTGCCGGGAGGGAAAGTGGTGGACTTCCCCTCAATAATTAGACACCAAGGTCTGTCATCAAATCAAACAAATACATTTATTCAATAGTACCCCAAAATCTGCAACGCGTTTCATGGGAACAGACCCACTTCTTCAGGCAATAAAACGGGGACAACAAACACTGTGAACAAAGGACAGAGGGTATTGCTATAAGATTGCCGCAAATAACAAACATACAAAAAACATTATGAAACCTTGCCCTCTGACCCAACCCCCACTCTTAATCAGACTTTCAAGACATTCATTAACAATGCCCTTCAGCTAAACATCATTACCAAGAATGAAAGGAACTTTATTATTAACACCCAACCAAGCACCCCCATTTTTTATTATTTACCTAAAATACACAAAAGCCTCCATAAACCCCCAGGCCGACCTATTATATCAGGAATTAACTCCATTACCAGCAACCTTTCCAAATTTCATGTCCAGGCCCTACCGTCATTCCTAAAAGATTCCCAACAACTGATTAATTTTCTCCAGGATGTCCCATGGAAGCCGGATTACATTTGGCTCACATGTGATGTTTCGGCCCTCTATACCAATATTCCCCACTCATTTGGCCTTAGTGCATTAAGACATTTCCTGGCCTCCAATCCCTCCATGCCAGCCCAACAACAAACCTTACTACTGCAATGTGCAGAGTTCATTCTTCATAATAACATATTCACTTTCAATGACCAAATTTTCCATCAGGTAAGCGGGACAGCTATGGGTAGTTCATTCGCCCCTTCGTATGCGAACCTCACTATGGGTCTATTTGAACATATGAAATTTTCACAAGACAGCCAATTTTCTAGAAACATTGTATTCTATAAACGTTATATTGATGATCTCATATTCATTTGGAAGGGTGACACCTCCATCATTCCCCACTTCATAGCTTTCCTTAACTCCAACCCAGCGGGACTTCAGTTCACACACCACCACCACCATTCCACTATCGAGTATTTAGACCTGGTACTCTACATAGAATCTAATCAAATTAAAACAAAGACTTATTTTAAACCGGTTGACGCCAAGAACTACATACACTTCAACAGTTTCCATCACCATCCCTGGATTACCAATACACCATACACCCAATTTAGGAGAATATACAGAAACTGCACAGACCAAACAGAATACAATATATAATCTGACATCTTGATAACAAAATTTTCAGAACGCCAATACCCCAGAAAACTTATTAAAGATGCCAAATCAAGGGCCAAATATCACACTACCCCAGGGACTCCCACCGAACCTATTACTAAGACAGGCCCTCCTAGATTCATTACCCAATATAATGTGCAACACTCAAAGATCCGAAATATACTTAATAACAGATGGGAAATCCTGCTACAGGACTCCTACCTACGGCCAATCTTACCCAAAACCCCACCAATCACCTACAGAAGAGCACCCAACCTTCGGAGCATCCTAGCACCAAGCAAATTGCGCCCACTCCAACAGGATTCTCCAGATCGCTCCGCACCGCTTGTACCCGGCTGCTCCCCATGCAACAGGATGCGTTGCCTAGCATGCCAGTTTATCCATACAGATACCTCATTCACCTCCACGAGTAACAACTGCCACTTCTCCATAAATAAACATCTCACTTGCGACTGTAAATTCGTGATCTATTTGATCTCTTGTCCATGCCGACTTCAGTACGTGGGTAGAACCACACAATTAGCATGTAGCAGAATAGGACAGCACAAAAGAAATATTATCAAGAATTTTCCACTGCACAGTGTTTTATGCCACTTCAGCACCCACCACGACAGCAACCCATCACTATTCAATATCACACTAATTGACTCAGTGGATCCAAGTAAGCAAAATGCATTCGAGCACCTCAAAAAACGAGAAATGTTTTGGATTCAAACATTAAAAACTTTAGTTCCAGAGGTCCTCAATGAAATTTTAAAAAAAATACATTAATTATACATTCTGACAGTTTTTCTTTTATCTTAGTCACTTTCTTCTAATGGCTGTTTTGTTTTACTATTTTATACCTTACAATCTGTTATTATTTATGTATCGTGTATTTTAACATGGATCTGTTTAACGCATTTTTACGATTTTTTTTCAATTGTCCCTGTCTTATTTATCTCCTATTGTCCCTGTCTTTTGCATTTCTTTGATATATATATATATATATATATATATATATATATATATATATATATATATATATTTTGAATAACTTGCCACTGGTATTGCATATCAGGATGTTGCACTTTTAGAAATTGTCCCTGTCTTTTTTATCTCCAATTGTCCCTGTCTTTTGTATTTCTTTGCTCTATATCGTTTTGAACAACTTGCCACCAGTGTTGCATATCAGGATGTTCTGTGTCATGCGCGATTAGGGAAGGAAGGAAGGGAAAGGAAGGGGAAAGAAGGAAGAAAAAAAAGGGGGGAAGGGAGAAGGAGAAAGGATAGAGGGGAAAAAGGAGGGGGGGGGGGGAGGAGGGGAGGGGATAAGAAAAAGGGAAGGGGAGGAGAAGAGAAAAAGAGGGGAAACTGTCCAGATACGTTTTGCCTGTTTTTTTTGTTTGTTTTTTTTCCCCTCCGCCCATGACAGTACGCATCACTGATGACACTTTTCCACCAAAAAGAGCAGCCCAATCAGACTCAGCGTCTCACCGCAGTCTGATTCGTTAGATCAATATCACCATGACCATCCACACCTCCCTCCCACATCAAACGAGCCTTCACATAGATGACATTCTGCTTTCACATTTAAACCAGCCAGCATCCTCAGACCAGTACAGAGGTGCTAAATTCACTGCACATTGATTGCTGGTAAGTTTGCATCTGTTATTTATGCTGTTTATGCCCTTCTTTTTGCCTATTTTTAACCCCCCTTGTTTTGCCCCAATATGTTCACCTAAACATGTCACTAATTAATATGACTCTAGCACCATGTAACCGCTGTCCCAGGTGGTGTTATTTTTATCTTTCCCCATGTGTTCATACTTTTTTGTATCCTCCACTCCTATAGCCTTGTCTTTAATGGGGGTATCTCTAATGCAAAACCTTATACACCATGGCCATCTCTTACTAGCAAAACCACGGGTTCTTTGACACTAAGCACATACCTAGTACCTTTTTCTCCCGTCCCTTCACGTTATAAGGACGGGAAAAATAGGGTCAATCATGACCTTCACATGTTTCCACCCTATATTGGGACACTCCTTCAGCGATATGTGTACGTGTTTGTGTGTATGTGTGTGTGTATGTGTATGTATGTATTTGTATGTATATATATATATATATATATATATATATATATATATATGTATGTATGTATATGTATATATATGTATATGTGTGTATATATATATATATATATATATATATATATATATATATATATATATATATATATATATTTTTTTTTTGCCTCAAGTATTTAACACATAAATAGTATCCCTATTTTTTCATCCTTTTTATCATCTGTACAAATTTAATTGCCAAAAAATGTTTTTTTTTTTGTTCTTTCATTGATATATTATCATCCTGTTTTACATTGTTATGGCTTTTGATCTAGCAAACGTATGAACTTAGTATATATAGTTTTTGTCCCTATCTTTTATACTTATTGTTGTTATTATAATTTCATCAACTTTTATTGTCTGTACATATGTTGATACCCCTATGTATACGTCTGGATACTCCACTTAGCTCATGTGCCACCTATGGATTTAGTCCCTACTTTTGTTACATAACCATTATCCTGATTTTTGATATATGATTATTGCTATATCATCGTTTTGTGTTTTTTTTTTTTTTTTTTTGTATGTTTGTTATTTGCGGCAATCTTATAGCAATACCCTCTGTCCTTTGTTCACAGGGTTTGTTGTCCCCGTTTTATTGCCTGAAGAAGTGGGTCTGTTCCCACGAAACGCGTTGCAGATTTTGGGGTACTATTGAATAAATGTATTCGTTTGATTTGATGACAGACCTTGGTGTCTAATTATTGAGGGGAAGTCCACCACTTTCCCTCCCGGCAATTTTTAACAATTTTATATTAATTTTATTCTGCTGGCGCCTCTGATAACCTACCAGTATACTTGAGTCCACCCCAGGTGGAGGGGTGACCCTACCCCATTTTTTCTGATCTACAGAGAGCGACTTCTTAATCCTGAGTGAGGACAGGTCTAATCTCCTCACCTGCCTATACAGTGGTTGCCTGAGTGGTAACCCATGTTTGTGAGTATAACCATCTTACTTATTCATTCCCCTTCGTATCTCTGACATACTACACCATATTGGGCTCTCGATTTCTCTCTTTTCTACATCATCCTCTTTTTGCATGTTGTCTTACTCCCAGCTGTATAGGCTCGAAAGCCTACTACCAATTAAGCATATTAGGTAATGTGCATCTCTGTAATGAGAAGGGGTGTGGTCTAATGACATCAACACTCTATATCAGGTGTGCATAATTATTAGGCAACTTCCTTTCCTTTGGCAAAATGGGTCAAAAGAAGGACTTCACAGGCTCAGAAAAGTCAAAAATAGTGAGATATCTTGCAGAGGGACGCAGCACTCTTAAAATTGCAAAGCTTCTGAAGCGTGATCATCGAACAATCAAGCGCATCATTCAAAATAGTCAACAGGGTCGCAAGAAGCGTGTGGAAAAACCAAGGCTCAAAATAACTGCCCATGAACTGAGAAAAGTCAAGCGTGCAGCTGCCAAGATGCCACTTGCCACCAGTTTGGCCATATTTCAGAGCTGCAACATCACTGGAGTGCCCAAAAGCACAAGGTGTGCAATGCTCAGAGACATGGCCAAGGTAAGAAAGGCTGAAAGACGACCACTACTGAACAAGACACACAAGCTGAAACGTCAAGACTGGGCCAAGAAATATCTCAAGACTGATTTTTCTAAGGTTTTATGGACTGATGAAATGAGAGTGAGTCTCGATGGGCCAAATGGATGGTCCCGTGGCTGGATTGGTAAAAGGGCAGAGAGCTCCAGTCCGACTCAGACACCAGCAAGGTGGAGGTGGAGTACTGGTTTGGGCTGGTATCATCAAAGATGAGCTTGTGGGGCCTTTTCGGGTTGAGGATGGAGTCAAGCTCAACTCCCAGTCCTACTGCCAGTTTCTGGAAGACGCCTTCTTCAAGCAGTGGTACAGGAAGAAGTCTGCATCCTTCAAGAAAAACATGATTTTCATGCAGGACAATGCTCCATCACACGCGTCCAAGTACTCCACAGCGTGGCTGGCAAGAAAGGCTATAAAAGAAGAAAAACTAATGACATGGCCTCCTTGTTCACCTGATCTAAACCCCATTGAGAACCTGTGGTCCATCATAAAATGTGAGATTTACAAGGAGGGAAAACAGTACACCTCTTTGAACAGTGTCTGGGAGGCTGTGGTTGCTGCTGCACGCAATGTTGATGGCGAACAGATCAAAACACTGACAGAATCCATGGATGGCAGGCTTTTGAGTGTCCTTGCAAAGAAAGGTGGCTATATTGGTCACTGATTTGTTTTTGTTTTGTTTTTGAATGTCAGAAATGTATATTTGTGAATATTGCTTTTACTGGTAAAAATAAATAATTGAAATGGGTATATATTTGTTTTTTTTTAAGTTGCCTAATAATTATGCACAGTAATAGTCACCTGCACACACAGATATCCCCCTAAAATAGCTGAAACTAAAAACTACTTTCAAAAAGATTCAGCTTTGATATTAATGAGTTTTTTGGGTTCATTGAGAACATGGTTGTTGTTCAATAATAAAATTATTCCTCAAAAATACAACTTGCCTAATAATTCTGCACTCCCTGTATATCTTGTTTTTTTTCGCCACCAATTAGGCTTTTTTTTAGGTGGGACATTATGCCAAGAATTATTTTATTCTAAATGTGTTTTAATGGAAAAATAGGAAAAAAATGTGGAAAAAAATGTATTATTATTCAGTTTTCGGCCTTTATAGTTTTTAAATAATGCATGCTACTGTAATTAAAACCCATGAAATGTAATTGCCAATTTGTCCCGGTTATAAAACCGTTTAAATTATGTCCCTATCACAATGTTTAGCGCCAATATTTTATTTGGAAATAAAGGTGCATTTTTTTCAGTTTTGCGTCCATCCCTAATTACAAGCCATAATTTATAAAGTAACAGTGTTATACCCTCTTGACATAAATATTTTAAAAGTTCAGTCCCTAAGGTAACTATTTATGTATTTTTTTTTTATTGTATTTTTTTTTTTAATTACAATAAAAAAAATTGGGGAGTATGGGAGGTAATGAGTTAATTTTTAATGTGTAACTAATGTATTTGTATATGAAAAATGCTTTAGGGTGTAGTTTTACTATTTGGCCACAAGATGGCCACAGTAAGTTTTTGTTTATGCGAATTGTACAGGAAGTAGGCTTGCAGGAAGTTCAGGGAGGATGGGCAACTTTTTTTTTCACAATGATCGCGCTGCTTCTCGTAGAAGCAGCTGATCATTACGGGGGGCTTAGATCAACGAACGGGAAAGGTTTTTCCCGTTCATTGATCTCCGGGCGAGCAGGCAGCAGCGTGCACGAGTGCGGGGGCGCGCAGACGAGCGAGCGGGAGCGCGGACAGCGGTGGGAGCGGCGTGAGCGGAGTCAGGTGCGGGTTTCTCTGTCCCTTGGTGATAACAGGGTGGAAAAAGGGACGGAGAAATCCGTACCGCTGGGGGTAAAATGGTTAAACATTTTATTTGGGTATTTTTGGGAGGGTGGGATGTAAATAGTAATTTTTTTAATGTAAATATATGTTGTTGTTTTTTTTTTTTTTTTATGTAGATGTAGTTTTACTTTTTGGCCACAAGATGGCAATCTTAGGTTTGTTTACACAACGACACTCTAAGCGTAACATGTATGCTTAGAGGGACGTAGGGGGACGTAGGAGGCAGAAAAAGCGAGGCTTCCGAGAGAAGCTGTCGCTTTTTCTGCGGGGGAGAGGAATCAGTGATCGGGCACCATGGCCCGATTCATTGATTCCTGGGCTAACGATCCACGGCCCGGAGCACGCGTGCATACGCGCGATCGGCCGCCGGAGCGTGCAGGAGCGCACATGGCCTCCTGGACATAGCTTCTACGTCCAGGAGGTGAAAGTAGTTAAGCTCTGCCCTACACGTTTCGTCCTCATGCCGGTCTCATCAGGAGCTCCCACACGGCGGGTTAGAGGACCCAAGCAGTTTATGTTACATGCCATACTTTTACCTGGACGCGTAAGTGCAAATCTAATTGCGCCCAGAGGTAAACTTTTTACAGTTTTACGCTATGTGAATTTTATGTGTTTTATTGAGATCGTATATTGGAATAAAAGAATCCTCAAGAGAGGCTAAGAATCTTTGCATATGCCGTTGAATGCTATTAGGAGATACCCTATGCGCCTTGAAGAGTACAAGCAAGAGGCTTATGAATAAAACTTAAGACCCACCTGGAAGCTGAGGTGGCTTTTTTCTGGTGAGCGCATAGAGTTAAAGGAAGTGCATTTATAGGAGAGGGGCACGCATTCTCACGAATACACAGACACGGAGGTGGTGTGCTATATGCAATCTGCAGACAGAACGATATTACCCTATGTGGAGTCTCTTTGTGTGTATTACAGATCACGGAGAGCGCAGCAGTAATTATTGGATTGTTTGAATTTTGGACTTTTCTACAGCAATCCTGGTAACGAGTAAATTGTGAACAGAACTTTGGGGACTTTTTGGTGCAATTGCACACTTTGAAGGAGCAGGAATAGTTATCAGTTATAAATTCTATTAGTCACTACTCAGGGGTGAGCCTGGGGTGCCTGGCATCTGGGTGCAAGATTTTCTCTGGGGCCTATGGGAGTGGTTAAATTAACCGCGCCCAACCACATAACCACACCCATGTCCTGCCTAATCACACCCACACCTTCCACCTCTTTACGCATGCATGTGATACCCTATTCCTACCCCTCTTCCATGGGCTTGCTCCTGGCTGGCTTTGGTTGCCTGCGAGTCTGCCAGTCTCTGGACTGACTCAGGTTGAGAGGCTCTGCGAGTGCGACGCAGTCACACACTGCGTATTTATGGCTGCCTGCGGCCACCCTACTCTCGCTCGCTGTCGTCGCCTCCTCCTCCCGCCAAGCCCAAGCGTGAGGTGGGCTGCCTGTATCTTTCCCGTTGCGCCGCGCAGCCTGCCAGTGTTGCCAACCTATCACGTTATTTTTTACTTTTTTCAAAACCAAGAAAACAAGCAAGCATCACTAGGTAACTAATGTTACTCTAATTGCCATAATAGGCTATGCAGGAGGGTGAAGGGTCGCCGACCCAAAACAATATACAGTCAAAAAAACAAGAGAACTAAAGGTCCCCCCTGAATATAGTAATACCAAAATGAGCAAAATATAATAATGCTGGATGTTTTGAAAAAATATTTATATTTTTTCAAAACATCCAGCATTATTATATTTTGCTCATTTTGGTATTACTATATTCAGGGGGGACCTTAAGTTCTCTTGTTTTTTTGACGTTATTTTTTACTGACAAATACTTAAAAATTTACTAACAAAAGATTTTTACTGACAAAATTTCCCCACTAAATGCACATAAGAGACAGCGTTTCACCAGTAAATGCATGTAATGACAGACAGCCTTTCATCAGTAAATGCACATAATGAGAGACAGCTTTTCCCCAGTAAATGCACATAATAAAAGACCGCTTTTCACCAGTAAATGCACATAATAAGAGACCGCTTTTCACCAGTAAATGCACATAAGAGACTGCTTTTCATCAGCAAATGCACATAATAAGAGACAGCTTTTCACCAGTAAATGCACATAATAAGAGACCGTTTTTCACCAGTAAATGCACATAAGAAACCGCTTTTCACCAGTAAATGCACATAATAAAAGACCGCTTTTCACCAGTAAATACATATAATAAGAAACCGCTTTTCACCAGTAAATGCACATAATAAGAGACAGCTTTTCACCAGCAAATGCACATAATAAGAGGCAGCTTTTCACCAGTAAATGCACATAATAAGATACAGCTTTTCACCAGTAAATGCACATAATGACAAACAGCCAGTGTCCCCAGGATATGTAGCCAGCTTGGACCCCCTTTAGGTAGTGAGTGACAGGGAGCCCTTTAGGCAGTAATTGACAGGAAGCCCTTTAGGCAGTGAGTGACAGGGAGCCCTTTAGGCAGTGACAGGGAGCCCTTTAGGCAGTGAGTGACAGGGAGCTCTTTAGGCAGTGAGTGACAGGGAGCCCTTTAGGCAGTGAGTAACAGGGAGCCCTTTAGGCAGTGAGTGACAGGTAGCCCTTTAGGCAGTGAGTGACAGGGAGCCCCTTTAGGCAGTGAGTGACAGGGAGCCCCTTTAGGCAGTGAGTGACAGGGACCCCTTTAGGCAGTGAGTGACAGGGAGCCCCTTTAGGCAGTGAGCGACAGGGACCCCCTTCATGCAGTGAGTGACAGGGAGCCCCTTTAGGCAGTGAGTGACAGGGAGCCCCTTTAGGCAGTGAGTGACAGGGAGCCCCTTTAGGCAGTGAGTGACAGGGACCCCCTTTAGGCAGTGGGTGACAGGGAGCCCCTTTAGGCAGTGAATGACAGGGAGCCCCTTTAGGCAGTGAGTGAGTGACAGGGAGGCCCTTTAGGTAGTGAGTGACAGGGAGCACCTTTAGGCAGTGAGTGACAGGAAGCCCCTTTAGGCAGTGAGTGACAGGGAGCCCCTTTAGGCAGTGAGTGACAGGGAGCCCCTTTACGCAGTGAGTGACAGGGAGCCCCTTTAGGCAGTGAGTGACAGGGACCCCCTTTAGGCAGTGAGTAACAGGGAGCCCCTTTAGGCAGTGAGTGACAGGGAGCCCCTTTAGGCAGTGAGTGACAGGGACCCCTTTAGGCGGTGAGTGACAGGGAGCCCCTTTATGCAGTGGGTGACAGGGAGCCCCTTTGAGCAGTGAGTGACAGGGAGCCCCTTTAGGCAGTGAGTGACAGGGAGCCCTTTTAGGTAGTGAGTGAGTGACAGGGAGCCCCTTTAGGTAGTGAAGGAGTGACAGGAAGCCCCTTTAGTTATTGAGTGAGTGACAGGGAGCCCCTTTAGGTAGTGAGTGAGTGACAGGGAGCCCCTTTAGGTAAGGGGTGAGTGACAGGGAGCCCCTTTAGGTAGTGAGTGAGTGACAGGGAGCCCCTTTAGGTAGTGAGTGAGTGACAGGGAGGCCCTTTAGGTAGTGAGTGAGTGACAGGGAGCCCCTTTAGGTAGTGAGTGAGTGACAGGGAGGCCCTTTAGGTAGTGAGTGAGTGAGTGACAGGAAGGCCCCCCTTCTAGCCGCCGCCGCCGCCCCTTCCCCCTCACCTTGCAGTGTCAGACCTCAGGATCAGCGGCGACATGACCAGTGCGAGCGGGCACCGGACGCACCCGCTCTATATGCGGAAGTGATGTCACATCCGCATATCAGTGCAGTGTGTTAGGTCCTAGCGCCCGCACGATTGGTCGCCGCCTGATCGAGGTCTTAATGACGCGGCGGCAGCGGCTAGAGGGAGGGTGGGAGCCGCGGCCAGAGGGGGTGAGCGGCGCCTGGGTGCAATGCACCCGCAGCACCCGCCCAGGCGCGGCCCTGCCACTACTCATGAAGTTCACAGGAATATGAAAAAAAAACAAAACAGCATCACATGGTTCTTTTTTTTTTAAAGTTTAGCAACACCCTGATATTTAATCATAAAAACTGTAAACATAACCCATGTAACTACAGGCAAAGTAAATGTATTTAAAAATCATAATATTAGGGCCTGATTTCTGGAAAGGCTTAAAGGCAGCAGCAGCAGCCCACGGAGGTACCTGGAAGTGAAATTCGAGTTACTACATATCGAAGAGAAGGCTGCGAATGGAGAGCATCCCATGAAATAGGGAAGCTGATGCCCAGGGCCGTGCAGAGGATCCTCAGCCGGATGGTGCTCAAATTTGAAAAAGTGGTCCTAAATCAATCGTGTTCAATTGTGTATGTGATACCTTCTCTCCACAACGCAATATCAGGCAGGCTTTGTGTCTCCTTCCAACCAAGTCTTTTGGCCAGAGCCGGCCTTTGGGGGAGCAACTGGGGCGATCGCCCCAGGCCCTGCCCTTGAACAGGCCCCGCGCCACTTGAACTGCCCCCCCCCCCCCGGCCGTGTGCCCGTGCGGCCAGCTGGAGGAGAGCAGAGAATAGAAGAGGGAGAGCTGTGAGCTGCGGTGGAGAGGGGGGCCATCTCCCCTCCATCCCTCACCTTAGGGCTCTCCCTCCCTCGCTCTCTCTCCCCTCCGAGAGGCAAGATGGCAGAGTCCTGGTGAGCAGCATGGGGAGTTTGGAGCAGAGTGCTCAGACGGGTTTGCGCAGCGGATGCGGATGAATTTCCGCATCCCGCGTTGGAAAGTCCGCTTGCCGGATTGGATGCGACCATATTTCCGCAATCCATCCGGCGTTGCGGATTTTTCGTTACAGTACCCCTCCCTCTAGGCGTGGACTCCGGACACGTCCCACCTGGCCTGTCAGGATAAAGCTCATGAAACCGTTTCCTAAGGTTATCTGCATGTAATCACCTGCTTTGACCCAAGATCTTTCCTCTAAACCGTATCCTCTCCAATGCACCAAATACTGCACTGAGCCCTGAATACTGCACCGACCTCCCACTCGGGCTCACCATCAACCATGACAGGGTGAGGAGGGGGGGAATCCACCTGAACAGCCGGCTTCAGGAGCGACACATGAAAGGCTTTCCCCACCCTTAGAGAATGAGGTAAATTGACTCTCTAAGTAACATGGTTAATCCTTTCAGAAATTGGATATGGTCCAATATACCTGGGCCCCAGTTTCGCGGATGGCTGTCTCAGAGCTATATGACGAGTTGATACCCAAACTTTGTCCCCTGGTTTAAACTCCCACACCGCAGATCTTCTCTTATCTGCCTGCTGTAACGATTGTGGAATTCTATCCGTGATCAGCGCACAAGATGTGCGCTGACACTGCGGAAATCCTCCACAAGCGTATAATTTGCGGGAACCCAGCAAAAGGTGCAATGCACCTGTAGAGGGAAATTCCTGTCGACAGGGGGAGCTGTGGAGTGCAGAGGAACAGCTCCTCTGCCCTGCCACACACGCCAGACAGGAATTGTACGAAGCGAAGAAACGCAGGGCAAGATAGCCCTGAAAGAGAGAGATCAAAGCGACAGAGGGTATGTGTGTTCACCAAACTAGTCGCCACCCTGTGACGATGAACACACAACCAGGAAGATAAAGCGAAAAGGCAATCGCCGGAGATGGCGATTGCTAACAGCGACACCAGACCGAATAAGCACAGATGAGGAATGTATGTTTGTCCTCCAATCTAGCCGCCACCTGCGACGGTGGACACACAACAGAAGAAACCAAGTGAGAACGCAATCGCAAGAGAAGCGATTGCGGAAGAGAATGAGCACAGGGACAGATTATATGTGTGTGCACCAAACTAGTCGCCAACCCGCGACGGTGCATACACAACAGCATATATGAAGTAGGAACGCAATCGCGAGAGAGGCGATTGCCAGAGGTGACACAAGGCTACAGCAAGGCAGAGCACGAGAGTAGCAAAGGCACAGCAAATCATACAATGAGAAGATAAGGAAAATAACAAACGCTAGCTAAACGCGAACACCGCACTCATACGCAACAGTGCACGCGTTTATGCATGGTCCCCGCGTGATAAGCACAACAGAGACAAGCACGCCTAACTAACCACCGACAGACAAACATGAAACAGAGGACGCGAGCGCTTGCTTAACGGTTACCTCACCGAGCCTCCAGCAAGCGTTCGTAGCAGACAAGACAGACACACAAAAACATGAACAAGCGAGAGATAGGATCCACAGCACTAGTGAAAGAGGCTAGTGCCATCCAGGAAGACAGAACAGAAGGATCCACAGCACTAGCGCAAGAGGCTAGTGCGATCCAAGTACAGCAAGAGAGTAGCAGACCAGAAGGATCCACAGCACTAGCGCAAGAGGCTAGTGCGATCCAGGAAAACAGATCAGAAGGGGCTACCAGTAACAACCGCTGTTCCGGTTAGCACCCAGACACACAGAACGATTTCCTGTCGACCACCGCTGGGACAGGACAATCGCAACAGACAAACAAAACAGATATGCAATCCTAACTGCACTAGGGAAACTGCCTAGTGCAGTTCCAGGAATTACTCTAGGCTAATCTTCAAACAAAGAGCAAGGCTGACACTCCAGGCGAGTGTTACACAGGAACTAACCCTTATGACCAGCCAAGGACTCTGGGAAACATAGCTCTTTATACTGCCAGTCATCAAAGGAGGCAGGTAAGGGATTTGCATAACGAGTGTATGCAAATTCCTCAGCAGCAGAACAGAACAGAAACTTGTAATGGAAAAACAGGTCTCTCTTGCAGAGACCTGCAGCCCACAGACTAGAGGAATGGTCAAACAGCTGTCTGCCAGAGCATCCAGCTGAGCGGATCATTAAACCTGCCTCTTCTGCATGCAAAAAGCCTTTTTTAGATTTTCTCTGACCTTAGCCAAAATCCTCTTAAAAGATTTCTGCCACTCCTCCAGAACAGGGAACGGAGAGACCGTCACTGGCAAGGGAGAAAATTTGGGGAACTTCCCATTGACTATCTGGAAAGGCGCATAACCAGAGGACTCATTCCTGAGATTGTTATGTGCGAATTCAGCAAATGGTAGAAAGTCCGCCCACTGATGTTGGGCGTCCGCCACATAACATCTCAGGAACTGTTCCAAGGACTGATTGATCCTTTCTGTCTGACCGTTGGTCTGCGGATGGTAACCTGATGAAAAAGACAACGACATACCCATCCCTTTACAGAAGCCCCTCTGTCCGAGACAATATTTTCCGGAATACCGTGTAACTTAAATATATTTTGAATAAAAAGATCTGCTATTTTTTTAGCAGAGGGGAAACCACTCAGGGACACAAAGTGAGCCATCTTACTGAATCTGTCAGTGACTACCCAAATGACCGTCTTTCCATTGGAAACTGGAAGTTCTCCCACAAAGTCCATGGAAATGTGCATCCATGGCTCCTGAGGGGAGGGCAGAGACTGTAAAGTTCCGACTGGAGCTAGTCAGGAGGGTTTGCTCCTGGCACAGACGGTACAGGTCTTGACAAATTCTCTGCAATCTGATTGTAATGATGGCCACCAGACAGACCTACCCAACAACTCATGGGTTCTGGTGATGCCAGGATGTCCAGCATTCTTGTGTCCATGAAACAACTGCAACACCTTGGGGCGCAAGACACAAGGAACGTATAGAACCCCTTCTGGTTTCCCTTCTGGGACTTCCAATTGGAAAGGACTTAGAAGGCTGGTAAGGTCTTCAACTATTTCAGTGGCTGCCAGGATGATCTCTTTTGACAAGATACTTTCTGGGGAAGGGGTTGGAGCAGTTTCGGGTTCAAAACAACGAGAAAGGGCGTCTGCTTTGACGTTCTTAATCCCTGGTGTAAATGTAATTATTAAATTAAAACGGGAGAAAAAGAGAGCCCATTTAGCCTGTCTGGGGATGAGTCTTTTAGCCTTTTCAATGTACTGTAGGTTTTTATGATCCGTGTATACAGTTATGACATGCTCTGCCCCCTCTAACCAATGGCGCCATTCCTCAAAAGCAAGCTTAATGGCCAACAATTCCCTGTTCCCAACATCATAATTTCTCTGGGCAGGAGAGAATTTTCTTGAAAAGAAAGCACAGGGATGAAGTTTGTCCTGAATTCCTGAACGCTGAGACAATACTGCTCCCACTCCAACCTCTGAGGCATCCACTTCTACTAAGAAAGGATAAGCAACATCTACATGACGTAATATGGGAGCAGAACAGAAAGCTTCTTTTAGAGAGGAAAATGCTGCACATGCCTCTTTTGACCAAGGAGAGACATCAGCCCCCTTCTTAGTCAAGTTAGTAAGTGGAGACACCACAGAAGAGAACCCCTTGATAAACTTTCTGTAGTAGTTTGTAAATCCCAAGAATCTCTGTAGTGCTTTAAGCCCAGATGGTTGTGGCCATTCCCTTGGGATCCATGGACAACCCTGTAGTGGAGATAACGTATCCCAGAAACGTATTTACCTCAAAAACACACTTTTCTAGATTGGCGAATAATTGATTTTCTCTAAGTTTTTGCAACACATACTTAACATGTTGGCGATGTTCAGTGAGATTTTTGGAAAATATTAGGATGTCATCCAAATATACTATTACAAAGTGACCCAGTACCTCCCTGAAGATTTCGTTAACGAACTCCTGGAAGACTGCAGGAGCGTTACACAACCCAAAGGGCATCACCAAGTACTCGTAATGCCTCTTGGGAGTGTTGAATGCCGTCTTCCATTCATCTTCTTCCCTGTTACGGATCAAATTGTAGGCTCCTTTTAAATCTAACTTAGTAAGAACAGAAGCCTCGGAAACCTGTGTAAATAAATCATCAATTAGCGGTAGTGGATACCGATTCTTAATCGTGATCTTATTTAGACCCCTGTAATCGATACAGGGGCGCAAACCTCCATCTTTTTTCTGAACAAAGAAGAATCCCGCCCCCGCAGGAGATCTCGAAGGGCGGATGAAACTCTTCTGTAAATTTTCTTGGATGTACTCATCCATGGCCAATTTTTCTGGGGACGAGAGGTTGTATAGGTGGCCCCTGGGAGGCATGGTTCCTGGCTTCAAATCTATAGGGCAGTCAAATGGTCTATGCAAGGGTAGTTGATCTGCTGCCCTAGGACAAAAGACATCAGAATATTCCTGATATTGTGGAGGTACTCCTTCCACAAGGTGACCAAGTAGTCAACTGCCCATTCCCCCAATCAAACTGAGGCGAATGTAACCGTAACCAAGTTAACCCTAATATTACCATAGAGGTAGACATCTTTAACACAAAAAACTAGATGATCTCCTTGTGCAGAGCTCCTACTTGCAGCAAGAGAGGACGTGTCTGGCACAGTGGGGACTTTCCTTGCAGAGGGGTGTCGTCGATTGCTGTAACATACAAATGTTTTTCTACCGGAAGTACAGGGATATTCAACCTTAAAGCAAAATGTAAATCTAAAAAGTTAGCAGTCGACTCAGAGTCCACAAATGCTGTGGTAGGAAAGTTCTGCCCTTCCCAGTTTAAGGAGCAGGGCAATAATATTTTCTCTTGTTTAGGAGGTGAAACTACTCCGCTTAGGGTGGTACCTCCAGCCACACCTAAGCTAAGGAGTTTCCTATCACAGTTTTGTGCAATGTGGCCCTTTTCCCCGCAGTACATGCAGAGACCCTCTTTGCGTCTCCTTGACCTTTCAGCCTCTGTGAGGCGCCCGTGACCTAGCTGCAGAGGTTCTTCAGACTCCACTGCTGCCGAACTACAAGCACCTGAATCCCTAGAGTACATAGGGTACTTGCCTTTTTTATTGTACCTCAGACGTCTATCTATTTTAATAGATAGTGTTATAGCATCATCTAGATCTTTGGGTTCTGGGTGACTAATCATCACATCAGTAACTGCCTCTGACAACTCATCTAGATATCTGTCCAAGAGTGCATATTTTTCCCATCTAGAGGAGACTGCCCACTTCCTAAACTCCGACGCATACTCCTCTGCGGTACTGCGTCCTCTGAATCATCGTAGATGACCGCCATGGCCTTAAAAAACTCGTGCACAGAAGAGAGAGCAGGATGCTCATCAGGTAAGCCGTAAGCCCAGGTTTGGGAGTCGGCATGCAATAGGGTCTTGATGAGAGTAACCTTCTGCGCCTCTGTTCCCGAGGACACAGGTCTCATCTGAAAATAAGATAACACTCTGTGGCGAAAGTTCTGGAAATCTGCCCTAGCGCCTGAAAATCTCTCAGGAATATTCATTTTAGGCTCACTAGGAGCCGGGGGAGGTAGAACGTTAAGTGTCGGTTGCAGCCTCTGGACAGTCTCAGTCAGCTGAGTAATCTGAGCCTGCTGTGCAGTCACAGTAATCTTCAGCTGTTCTACTTCTGCCCTTACGGTCTGAAGCTGATTTACCACCTCCTTCATCTTACTTCTTTGTGGTCTGTGTTTATGTAATGATTGGTGTCAGCAAGCACTGCTATTCTGATTATTGGTGATCTGCAGTATCACCAATAATACAGATGCTATACCTGATTGTATGGTGATCTGCAGAATCACCAATAATGCAAGTATAGCGTGACACGGTACAATCGTACGCAAGAGGGTACTGGGTACAATAGAGTGTCTCTATAGGGCACAGAGATACAACCTCCAGCAATCTGAAACAGCAGACAACAATATTAATATACAGTGTAAATTCAAGTCTGTGGAAATATCCACCACACTGTAATTCCTCAGAGGTGTGGTTACCTCTGAATGGGAACCCCGTGTGTGAGATCCTCCAAAGGACGGAGTGGAGGAGTCTCGGCCTCTAGCAGCAAGGGTTTGCTAGTGGCGGTCGTCTCAAAGAGGCAAGCCTCTGATAGAACCCTACAATGGGAGACGTTCCACTGAAGGGAGAAAGGTCAGACATAATGAGGTTCGGCAACAGATCAGGCGGCAGCAGTACAGAAACGTGAGACAAGAGAATAGTCGGAAACCAAGCCAATAGTCGATAACGGTACGGGCTGGCGAAGTACAAAATCAGGAACCAGAGGAGTAGTCAAGACAGGCACAGAATCATACACGATAAATCAAACAGTAATAATATGTGTATATATTGGCGATAAACCAATATATAACACAATATCAGAGACAAGGCTGACTAGGTCTGAGTGCTGACACAGGGTATCGCAAACACAGACGAAGTGTGACTGAAAAGCACTTCCTTATATACTGCCTGGGCAGGGCCGGCCCTAGACTTTTTGCCACCTGAAGCATAATAAGAAAAAAAATCCCCCCCCCCCCCCCAGCCTTGGGTGGGTGGGGGGGGCGCCGAGCTGAAGGGGTAGCTTACAGAAAGGGGGTATACAGTGGGCGGCGTTGCCAGAAGTGACGTCAGTGGAGCACACGATGAAACGCGGAAGAGGTGAGTGATTCCCCCGCCCATTGCCTCTTCATCTTTATGCACGCAGCTGGTTACTTAACGCTGGAGGAGGAGCGCAGATCGGGGGACCCAGGCGAGGGAGGGGGGGGGTTTCGACCCCCCTCCCCACCGCTAGGCCCAATACCCCCTTTCTGCCAGCTACCCCTCCAGCTCGGCGGGCGGCACCCAGCATCCACAGACAGGCGGGTGCCGCCTCCCCAGATTTGCTGCCTGAGGCAAATGTTTCACCCCGCCTCATGAGCGGGCCGGGCCTGTGCCTGGGAGAGAAGCCTCCACCCCAGGCAGCAACCAATCAGAGCAGGCTAAAATGTCAGCTGATCTCCAGGTCAGCTGACACGCTTCCTAAGAGTATAAAGGCATGTCTGTCGGGCGCGCCCGCTCCCTAGAGGCAAGATGGCAGGTGAGCAACATGCTGGTGAGTTTGGAGCAGAGTGCTCGGACAGGTTTGCGCAGCGGATGTGGATGAATTTCCGCATCCCACGTTGGAAAGTCCGCTTGCCGGATTGGATGCGACCATATTTCCGCAATCCATCCGGCGTTGCGGATTTTTCGTTACAATTACCGTTTCATTGCCTACCAGTGATGTATGATGCACTGCTCAGCCTACTCAGAGCGCAGGCATGATTCTAAAAGCGCATCTCTCCTAGGTCCTCCTTTTCATACAGGAAGTGCAGCATGATGTCATTATGTCATACCCCCCCAGGAGCCAGACGTTCAAACAATTGGCTATGTGCATTGATCTAGACTTTGGGAAGAGTGCACTGATGTAAGCTCCCCCCAGTTAGTACCCAGTAGAGACGTGTGTGGAGTGGTACCAGCCCTGGGTGTAAGCTTGGTATTGAGCATGCCTGTTGGGTGGCGGAACAGCTATCTATTGTACACCATGTTTTACAAAAACATTATGGGGGCACCTGCAAAAAGAGAATCCTTCTCCATGAAGGGGAGTAATCCTTCATAACAGCTGGAACAAGTAGGTACAATAGATATTTTTTTTAAAAAAAGGTCATGGGCATCTTCCTAGAAGAGTAAATAAACAGTTGAGAAGAAGATAGGTGATTTGCAGGCTCACGTGTGCACTAAAACCAGCATTTTTATTGATAGATGGACACAGTCAAAATAAGGTACATCCACAAGACAACTGAAACATATCAGCTCAAATCTGCCCTTAATCATAGTTGTAAAGAAACTGGACACGCTTGGAGTCTAAACAGGGGAGGGGTGGAATAGTCCCACCTGCCTGAACAAGAGAATGTCTTGTGTTTGGCCTCAAATTGCCACAGTATTCTGTTTTCTGCTGTAAACTTTTGCATTATCTGATTGGTCCAATACTACCGAGTATTTCGGAGTTTTGCGATTGGCCTAAAATGTCCATGGTATTCTCATTTCAGCTGTTAAATTTTGCATTCTGTGATTGGTCCAATACTTTCAACTCGGAAGCATTTGGCCAAATAGAGAATTCAGAAGTGCACTGCGGATGTCCGCATAATAGCGTACATCTGAACAATATAGCGTTTTCCGCAAAAAAACAAAACCCCCCTTTTTTTTTTAAATTACTTAACTTTATTAACAAAAGTGTGTGTGTGTGTGTGTGTGTGGGGGGGGGGGGGATGCCGAGAGATTGATTCACAAAAAAATCCTTGCCTTACCTGTTTTTATACTTATCTATATAAAGCTTTTAAAATAATCCCGAGCCAAAGCTCGAGTTCAAAATAGGCCATTGCTCTGAAGAGAAGGAAGCCTCTAGATCCTATTGAGGCTTCCCTCGGTGGTCCGCAGTACTCCTGTTCCTGAGCGTGCCCCTCTCCCCGCCACATTGAGGCCACGCAGTTACTCGTTCTGATCCACGGCTGTGCAGTAGACGCATGAGCCCGTCTGCGATTGTACAGTAACACGGCTCCAGGTTACTCTGCATGCTCAGGTGGGCTCACACGTGTACTGTACGGCCATGAATCAGGAAGAGGAGCTGGCTCAATATGATCAGCAACAATGCCTTGTTGCTAATCTTCGGGGGGGGGGGGGGGCACGGGGACATCAGAGCAGGGAAGGAAGACTCAATAGGATCCTGAGGATTCCCTCTCTTTAGGTAAGTATCTTATTTTGTAACTGAACTTTGGCTTGGGTACAATTTAAACCACCCAGCAACCAAAAAAGTAACTAAGGTGACACTGAAGCGAAAAAAAAACGTATACTATAAAGATTTGTATGAGTAGTACAGATAATTAATAGTACATAAGTGGCAAAGAAAATAGTTTCATACAGTTATATAGTTTTTTTTATAACATTGCATCATTCTCTTATATTTGCAGTTTACACACTTCACTCAGCATTCTAAATGATTTCACAGAGGAGGCCATTGAACTTTTGAACTTTCCTCTGCAGAACAAACAAAATACAGTGACAGACACTTGAGATAATAAGCTTCAGAAGACAGAGCTCTCTGTGACTTTGAAAGCCGCAGAACTCACAGAAGCTCTTTTGCATAGATAACAACTGGAGTTTCTTAACTCTTCCTGTACTGGAAAAAAATATTAGACTCATATCTACTACACACACACATACAAACCATTATATCATAAGTTTATTTTCACTTCAGATTCCCTTGAAAAAAAGGGCAAGGAATGTAATATCAGCATTGACTTAATCATGAGCAACTTATTTTGAATATTTTTGTTGCTTGGAAAGTGCCCAAAATGTATGCATAAATCTGCATATAAAGTTTGCATAATCCTGCATCTACTCTGAATTATTTGCATCCATTGACCGACCCTGAAGCTGTATGCAAGTGAGAAGGAGGCAGGGCTGGGCCAAGGCAGAGGGGGCACAGAACTCACTCAGCTATCATTCCCCTGTTGTCTTTGAAGCAGAGAGAATTAAGAAAAGGGGATACATGGCAGCAGGGCCGGATTTGTACTTTTTACCGCCCTAGGCCGACTATACCGTCTGTATGGTTGTTATCTCTGTGAGCCCCAATGAGAATTCTCCTTACTTTCCATCATTGGATTCACAGACAATAGCTATTTTAGTAATATGCATATAGATTAAAAGTTATGTTTTCCTTAAGAACTTTTATTTTATGCTTGCCATTTCGTTAATGATGGACCCAGTTAGGCTGATGTGTACCTGCATGATAGAGCTTACAGGTCTTGCTGGAATGACACAAGTACAGGACAGAGAGTTCAAAGGTTAAAGCTGTCCTTGTAGATAGGAATGGCTGCATAGAACAGCTTTACTGCCCCTCAATGTGCCGCCCCTATATTTCTAGTGCCCTAGGCCATGGCCTATGTGGCCTTGCCAGAAATCCGGCCCTGCATGGCAGTGACTGCAAGCCGGATAACTAGAGATTAAGGTGTTGGGGGGCCCTGGGACACCTCTTAGTCTAATAGCAATCAGTGTGTGACAGCTGGGGTGGGAGGGATGGAGGGGAGCACTTTGGTGTCTCAGCCTTGGGTGCTGGAGGACCTTGTTCTGGCTCTGGAGGGAGGTATTAATGGAAGCTCAATTTTGATTCATTATCACTCTGTATTTCTATAGACTCAGAAAGAAGCATGGATAACACAGCACAATGCACTACTGCTGCAAACATCAGAATAAAAATAAATGTTTCTCCATAAAGAGAAAATTGAAAAGTGCCTTTAGAAAAATGCCTGGAATTGCTATGGCTTTTCAGAGCACAATCAGTCTTCAGGCACAATTCAAAAAATGTATAGCATAAGCTTAATTAGACAGGTTTACATAACCCATACAAAGTGTAGGTGAATATAAGAGCCCTGCCAAACGAGTGTTACTACTTCTTGCGGCTAGCAAAGGAATGGTGCTGGACAGGTTGGAGGAGCCACGCTATAGCCTATAAAAGGACACAACGCAAATGCCTAAAACTGAAGCGGCGAGAAGAAGCCCTCCTGAGCTGGTAAGCTGCATCTCTCACTCGTCTCGTCTTCCTACATCTGTCGTCTTACTACAGCTTAGTGATGAGCACAAATTTTGCACAATCGTAATCTGGCATCGTAATTAGCAATTGCAATGCAAAATCGTAATGTGAAATTACAAGAAATTGCGTAATTTTCACATAATTTAAAGCGGTTAATAGCAAAGCCCCCATACATGCCATTGTCACCAAAATTGCGAGGTATATTATGGAGAAGAGTGGGAACAAGTCAAAAATGTTTTCAAAAAGACCATGCAGTTTTTAAGAAAATCGATTTTAAAACGGCAAAGGAAAAAAGGTTTTTAAACTCAGAAAAGTGACAGTTTTAAAAACATTTTTCCTTTGCATTTTTAAAATCGATTTTGTCAAAAACGTCAAAGTATTTTTAAAAATCCTTATTGCCGCCATTCCCCTTAATAAATGTAGCAGTATTGGTGACAATAGCATGCAGGGGCGGGGTTTGCTATTCACCTCTAAAGTCGGCACAAAATTATGTGAAAATTATGCTAAATTACGAATTACGACATGAAATCAGTTGAATGTCCAAATGGCCATAACTTCAAAAATGTACAGGAAATGTTGCCTAAACATAATTAGATTAGGATCATCACTACTACGTCTGTCTCTTGGTTCCAGATTCTCTTCAAACCTGTTCTGTGCATTGTAAACTCTAGGGGCTCGGTTTACAAAACGGTGCTAACTTTAGCACTGGCCTTTAGCACGTCTAAACTCAGTTGAAATGTGAGAAGTAGTGATCGTGCGCAAAGTACCGCGCGCAAAGTTTTGCGCGCGCACTGCACAGAGCGCAGGGCGCTCCGCGCGAAGTGCCCACTAAAGCCTATAGGACTTAGCGCGCGCAAAACTTTGCGCACGGTACTTAGCGCGCGATCTGATTGAGAAAACCGGTGCTAACCTACTTAGCACCCTGGTTAGCACGCCTAAAGACTTTAGACGTGCTAAGTAGGTTAGCACCGCTTAGTAAATCAAGCCCTAGGATTCTTATGTATAGCTGTGTTTCCTCTGCAGTTCCAGCAGGGGCAGGAGCAGGGGAGCCTAAGAGCAGAAGGTAGAGTAGTCAGCAGCAGGGGCGTAGCAATAGAGGTGAAGAGGTAGCCACTGCATCGGGGCCCTTGGGCCAGAGGGGCCCCGAAGGGCCCTCCCTCAACTACAGTATTAGCTTTCTATTGGTTCTGTGCTGGTAATAATCACTTCTATAGATACTTTGAATAGTAGTAATCACTAACAAACAGTTCCCCATCCCCTTCTTGCTCATCTGACACTGTAGTTATACTTGGCAGGTTTTGGTGCGCCGTATCAATTGTTATGTATAGAGCGCTTGGGGGCCCCAATGTAAAACTCACATCGGGGCTTACAGCTCCTTAGTTACGCCACTGGTCAGCAGCAGACAAAAATATTATACATTACCTGCTCCTGATGGCAATACAGATCTTTCTTCAGTTCACAAGTGCTGTGCTGCCAGCCAATCACAATTCAGCTTCCATTCCTGTCATGTGACATAGGACCAAAGCCGCATGGTGATTGGCTGGCTACACAGCACTTGCAAACTGTTGGGCGAAGATAGGGGAGGAGGGTATAGTTAGGAGCAGGCAGGGGAGGTTAGAGTTAGGAGTAGGTGGAGGGAGGTTCGTGTTATGAGTAGGTGGGGAGAGGTTAGTGTTAGGACTGGAGTAGGTGGGGGGAGGTTAGTATTAGGAGTGGGTGGGGGGAGGTTAGTATTAAAAGTAGGTGGGGGGAGGTTAGTATTAGGAGTGGGTGGGGGGAGGTTAGTGTTAGGAGTAGGTGGGGAAGGTCAGTGTTAGGAGTAGGTGGGGGAGGTTAGTATTAGGAGTAGATGGGGGAGGTTAGTGTTAGGAGTAGGTGGGGGGAGGTTAGTATTAGGAGTGGGTGGGGGGAGTTTAGGATTAGGAGTGGGTGGGGGAGGTTAATATTAGGAGTAGGTAGGGGGAGGTTAGTGTTAGGAGTAGGTGGGGGAAGGTTAGTGTTAGGAGTAGGTGGGGGGAGGTTAGTGTTAGGAGTAGGTGGGGAAAGTTAGTGTTAGGAGTAGGTTGGGAAAGTTAGTGTTAGGAGTAGGTGGGGGGAGGTTAGTGTTAGGAGTAGGTGGGGAAAGTTAGTGTTAGGAGTAGGTGGGGAAAGTTAGTGTTAGGAGTAGGTGGGGGGAGGTTAGTATTAGGAGTAGGTGGGGGGAGGTTAGTATTAGGAGTAGGTGGGGGGAGGTTAGTATTAGGAGTGGGTGGGGGGAGGTTAGTGTTAGGAGTAGGTGGGGGGAGGTTAGTATTAGGAGTAGGTGGGGAGGTAAGTGTTAGGAGTAGGTGGGGGTCTATATGAAAAGGGCGCCGGTAAAAAAGGGCGCCTGGTGGAGCCCATATATACCAACTTCGGCTACAAAAAAGGCGCCTGGTGTAGCCCATATAAACTTTGGCTACAAAAAAGGCGCCTGGTGTAGCCCATATAAAAACTTCGGCTACAAAAAAACTCCGGGATATGTAAATTACTATTCCCCCTCCAGGCCGCCATGGATAGTGGGGGAATGAAATAATTCGGCTTCCAGCACTTGTAGCCCATATAAAAACATAGGCTACAAAAAAAGGCAATAATATGGGCTATAAAGGGGCACCTTACTGTAGCCGAAAACCTTGTAGCTGGAAAAAATATGGGCTACAAAGGGGAGCCTGCTTGTAGCCTATATCAAAACTCGGGCGCCCTTTTCTACTCCTTGTAGCCCATATTTCCAGAAATAACATTGATGTCTATGGCGGCGCCCTTTTCATACAGGCAGCTCGGGCGCCCTTTTCAACCGATACCGTAGGTGTGGGAGGTTAGAGTTAGGCGTAGATAGGGGAGGGTAAGTGTGAGAATAGGGTTACAGTAGGGGTAGTAGAATATCAGGATAATTACCAATATTCTAGTGTCTAAAATCGGGGATAGTACAATAACAGTAAAATTACCTAAATTCTACTATGAGTATTATATGCCCGTTATACTGGGAGCCTTTATTAGATTTATGTATATTTTTTTCACAGTACAGCCAAACAGTTTTTAAGTTTTAGGTATTATTGAGATGTTCCCTTCCTCTTATTGTGATAACTGACACCATGACAAAGGCTCTGGTAAATTGAAAAGTTTTATGGTTGTCAGAAGAATGGGAATGAGTTGGGGATAATGAGGATACATATTCCAGTGTCAAAGGCAGCATATCCACTCCCTTTGGGGAAATTTTCTGGTTCAGAATGCTCTCAGCGATGGGAGCGTGATGGGGGCACGCATGTGCAGCCAGGCCGCGCATGCGCAGTACGCGGCGTCAGGTGGTGACTGATAGATACACCTGGATGGCCAGAGGAGGATTGAGGTGGCCGGGGATGACGGTGAGGGAGCCAACGGCCTTTAGAGGCGCCTACACTCTATCCTCTATGCTATCAAGGCATTTTGTATTGACCTGAGGAAGCGGGCCATGACCCATGAAACGAGTTGTCAGATTGCTTTTTGAATAAAAACTTTTTTCCAGTTGAACTGGTATCTATATCTTCTGGAGAGGTAAGCAATTACCTCTCTTTTTATTAAATAATTTTTCTATGTAAAAATACTAAAATAGAACACACATTGGGCGCCTCCATCCTACCCATTACCAGCCTAAGTTTGTATGGATACTTTTTTTTTCCGGTTTCCTTAAATATGTTAATTGGAAAGTTCAAATATAGTCATTAATGTCATTAGTGTATATAAGATTATATGCTAATATTCTTAGTTACATTTTTTTTCCTCTATCTGTTGATTAGAAAATGTTCCTGCACCTCTTCCTGGTGTTCTCCGTGGTACTTGCTGGTGAATACGGTGAAAATTCTGGTGAGTATCTGTCTGTCTGTCTATCTTTCTATCTATGGTCAAATTTTCCATCATTTTTAAATAAGAGGTGGAAAACTCATAAAAGATAACCAAAAGCACTAACCACAAGCTATGTCACATTACTTCAATACACCTGCGTAATGATTATAGCAAAAGACAGTACACATTGGGAGGGTGATTCATTATTGTAAAATAAAATGCAGAGAGAAATGACGGCACCATCCAATGTAATTATGCTTTTTTTTCATTAAGGTTATCAAACATAATGGCCTTGATTCATAAAGCATTACTTATTCGGGAATGCAGAAAACAGCTGACTTTACCAAGCACTTAGGAAAATGTCAATTCATAAAGGCTGTTACCGCTTGAAAAGCTGAAATTACTGAGCAGTGAGGTAAATTACTGACTTGTGCGGTAAATACCTCAACACATGTCAGTAAATGTCAATTCATAAAGATTAAAACATGCCGTAAAGCTCTGAAATTTTACCGGCTCCTCTGGTGTGGCATAAATAGTGCGGAGACTGTCCGAGTCTGTGGGAAGCCAGCCGTGACTCGCAGAAGCAGAGAGAGTTATGACTAACAGGAGCAGAGAGCAAATAGAAACAGCCCCATGTCTCCTGCAAGTCCTGCTGCTGATTGGATGCCGATAGGTTGCACAGGCTTCTCGGGTGGAATAAGCTTTTCTATCCCATTGCAGCAAGCAGGGAAAACAGAACAAAATAGGTTTCCCCTGGAGCCCTTTGGCCGTTTAGCCATTTAGGTTCCCGTTTGAAGATGCGAAGGAGCAAGTGGGGAAATCACCTAAGCATGGCATGTGTAATGCTTCCTGGAAGTTCTTCTAAGCTGTGGCAATTAAATAAAATGTTAAGAAAGACTATTCAGAGTGAGCAGAGGCAGTACAACAAACATGTTCACTCTAAAGGGATGTTGGGATGCCTCTTACTATTGTAATGCCCTCATTGCAGGGAACAGCCTGTAACAAAACAGAGACAACTCCACACTGCTCAGCTGTTACCAAACAGGTTTTTATCAATGGGCTTTGGTAAATTACCAAACTTCTACCGCGGCTGTGAACATTTTTATGAATTAGCACACAAAAGTCTAAAATACTGAATGCGGTATTTTAATGTCCAGATTTTTTTATCGTACAGCCTTTTATTAATTGAGGCCAATGGCAGCAACGTTTCAGAACAACATTCCTTTCTCAAGCTTGTCTGTACCCTTAATGACACACACAACATCACTTATATTTATACTCAAAGTCACCCAATAAACATCAAGATTCTACTTAAATGATTGAAAAAGGAACATTGTTACAAAACATAGCTGCCATTAGGTTTGATACCCTTACTAAATAAAAGAGTATAATTACATTGGATGGTGCCGGCATTTCTCTTTACATATTGTTGTGTCAGTCCCGTATCGTGTTACAGGACAAGCCGGGCACATCGTTTTTGTATTTTTGGGTAGTGTGAATTCCACCACCTACCTCATTATTATACAGTAAATACAAGATTGACAAAAATTGGCAATTGTGCAACTAACTTAAAAATGTCACGTGCCATGTGTGTGCAAGACCCCGATGGCTGTTAAGGAATTCACTGAATGATTTCCTGGACATCGCTACTCTACTGAATAGCAGGGAGAAAGCTGCTTGGCATGTGATTTACTATAGGCAAGGATGTTATTTTAACATTTCCCCTCACTTGTTTTGTCAGGATAAATGTTTATAAAACACTCCTGCAATGTTTGTTCATCTATTGTAGGAAAAAAAGTTATTTTTTTTATGAAAATCAGCATGCCCCCTCCTAAGCTTTATTAAACCCTCGTTGCCTAATCTTATTTATTATTCACAAATGTTCACACCCCTTCCCTTGCCTCCCCTTTTTCCCCTTCACAGGCTTGAGGACCATCTCACAAGGGTCATAAAACACTCATAGCTGGTATAGGTACAAAAACACCTGGTCTGAAGTATAGTCCCCTGTATTGGAGGCAGTGGCGTACCTAGGGCATTGATGAGGGCGGAGCTAACTGTAATTCAAAGTGAACCTGGGATGAGAGTGATATGGAGGCTGCCATATTTATTTCCTTATAAACAATAGGGAGCCCTGCTGATCTATTTGGCTGCAGTAGTGAACTGAATTACACCAGAAACAAGCATGCAGCTAATCTTGTCAGTTCTGATAAAATTGTCAAAAACAAGGGCGTAGCTAGAAATGACTGGGCCCCATAGAAAATTTTGGGAATGCCCCCCCCCCACACACACAGCCGCCGCCTCCCCCCCAACGACCTTCCAAACCAACGCACCTCTCGACCTCCCACCCAAACATTTCTCCAGAAAATTATCGCTATGTGGGGAGCAGTCACCAGAAATAATCGTTATGTGGGGAGCAGTCACCAGACAATAATCGCTATGTGGGGAGCAGTCACCAGACAATAATCGCTATGTGGGGAGCAGTCACCAGACAATAATCGCTATGTGGGGAGTAGTCACCAGACAATAATCGCTATGTGGGGAGCAGTCACCAGACAATAATCGCTATGTGGGGAGCAGTCACCAGAAAATAATCGCTATGTGGGGAGCAGTCACCAGAAAATAATCATGTGGGGAGCAGTCACCAGAAAATAATCGTTATGTGGGGAGCAATCACCAGAAAATAATCGTTATGTGGGGAGCAGTCACCAGATAATAGTTATGTGGGGAGCAGTCACCAGATAATAATCGTTATGTGGGGAGCAGTCACCAGATAATAGTTATGTGGGGAGCAGTCACCAGAAAATAATCGTTATGTTGGGAGCAATTACCAGAAAATAATCGTTATGTGGGGAGCAGTCACCAGACAATATTCGTTATGTGGGGAGCAGTCACCAGAAAATAATCGTTATGTGGGGAGCAGTCACCAGAAAATAATCGTTATGTTGGGAGAAATTACCAGAAAATAATCGTTATGTGGGGAGCAGTCACCAGACAATAATCGTTATGTGGGGAGCAGTCACCAGAAAATAATCGTTATGTGGGGAGCAGTCACCAGAAAATAATCGTTATGTGGGGAGCAGTCACCAGAAAATAATCGTTATGTGGGGAGCAGCCACCAGAAAATAATCGTTATGTGGGGAGCAGTCACCAGATAATAGTTATGTGGGGAGCAGTCACCAGAAAATAATCGTTATGTTGGGAGCAATCACCAGAAAATAATCGTTATGTGGGGAGCAGCCACCAGAAAATAATCGTTATGGGGGGAGCAGCCACCAGAAAATAATCGTTATGTGGGGAGCAGCCACCAGAAAATAATCGTTATGTGGGGAGCAGCCACCAGAAAATAATCGTTATGTGGGGAGCAATCACCAGAAAATAATTGTTATGTGGGGAGCAATCACCAGAAAATAATCGTTATGTGGGGAGCAGCCACCAGAAAATAATCGTTATGTGGGGAGCAGCCACCAGAAAATAATGGTTATGTGGGGAGCATTCACCAGAAAATAATCGTTATGTGGGGAGCAGCCACGAGAAAATAATCGTTATGTGGGGAGCATTCACATAATTGTTAAGTGCGCAGAAAATAAACCATTCCCCCCCACAGCAGCCAGGCACATGTAGCATCATGGCCGCTGGCCAGGTATGGGTGACGGTTGGCAGCAGCCAGCAACTCTCTCTCCCCATCCCCCTCCCCACAGCAACCAGCACCTCTCTCTCCCCCATCCCCCCCCCCCACAGCAACCAGCACCTCTCTCCCCCCGCACCTTTCTCTCCCCCATCCCCCCACACAGCAGCCAGCACCTTTCTCTCCCCCATCCCCCCACACAGCAGCCAGCACCTCTCTCTCCCCCATCCCCCCACACAGCAGCCAGCACCTTTCTCTCCCCACCCCCCCCCCCCCACAGCAGCCAGCACCTTTCTCTCCCTCATCCCCCACCCACAGCAGCCAGCACCTTTCTCTCCCCCATCTCCCCACAGCAGCCAGCACCTCTCTCCCCCCATCCCCCCCCACAGCAGCCAGCAACTCTCTCCCCCATTCCGTCCCCCCAACACAGGCAGCAACTCTCTCTCCCATCCCCCCCACAGCAGCCAGCAACTCTCTCCACCCCCCCTGCCAGCAACTATCTCCCCCCCCAGCAGCCAGCAACAGCAACGCTCTCTCTCCCCTGCCCTATCCCCCCCAGCACCAGGTTGCATCATGGCCGCCCGCTGGCCAGGTATGGGTGGCAGCAGCAGGCAGCAAGTCCCCCGGGCCGGCCCCATCACCCACCTCCGTCCACTGCAGGCAGCAGCACCAGGCACCAGTGAGGCACGCGTCGCCCCGCACCCGCAGTGCGCACAAAGTATTTACAAATGGCTGCAGCTGCCTTGCCAGCTTGCTCCGCTCTCCTCCTCGGTCCGCTCCCTCCTGCTCCTGGTGGCAGCCAGTCACCACGAGGTCTGACTGTCGGAGAGACTGAGTCACTCTCTGACTCCTCCTGCTGTCTTCTCCTTCTGCCTCCCTGGCTGGCCGGAACTATACAGTAAGTGTCGGCCCGGCAGCCAGGGAGGATCAATGCGCCGCCACGTGGTCCCCTCCTCACCAGCCACCTTATCAGAGGAGGGGGGCCGGGGGAGGGCGGTGCGCCGCTGTTTTAAAATTAGGGGGGGGGGGGGCGGACGGGACGGCATCATTAAAAAAAAAGAGAAAGAGTAAAAAAAAAGTCAAGTGATTCTGCACGGGCCCCTGTGGCGTAGGGATAGGCAAAGCTATGGCGGCTATCCCCATTGCTACGCCACTGGTCAGAAACCCCTGACCTGCTGCATGCTTGTTCAGGGTCTATGGTTGAAAGAATTAGAGGCAGAGGACCAGCATGGCAGCCAGGCAACTGGTATTGCTTAAAAGGAGATAAATATGGCAGCCTCAATATTATTCTTACCTCAGGTTCCCTTTAAAATGTCCACGCAAAGACAGTGGGCCCAAGTTTTCGTGAGCCTTTCCCCAGAAAATTCTCATAATTGTGCAGGTTTTCTCAAGAAAATACATGTAATGTGAGCAGATTTGCCCAGAAAATACATGCAATCATGTTGGCAGGTTTGCCCAGAAAATACATGCAATCATGTTGGCAGATTTGCCCAGAAAATACATGCAATCATGAAGCAGACCTGGCCAGAAAATACATGCAATCATGTTGGCAGACTTGACCTGAAAATACACGCAATCATGTGGAAGATTTGACCAAAAAATACATGCAATCATGTGGCAGACCTGGCCAGAAAACACTTCAATCATGTAGCAGACCTGGCCAGAAAATACATGCAATCATGTCAGCAGATTTGACCAGAAAATACGTGCAATTATGTAGCAGACCTGGCCAGAAAATACATGCAATCATGCCGGCAGATTTAGCCTGAAAATACATGCAATCATGTGGAAGATTTGCCCAGAAAATACATGCAATTATGTGGAAGATTTGACTAGAAAATACATGCAATCATGTGGAAGATTTGACCAGAAAATGCGTGCAATTATGTGGCAGACCTGACCAGAAAATACGTGCAATTATGTGGCAGACCTGACCAGAAAATACATGCAATCATGTGGAAGATATGACCAGAAAATACATGCAATCATGTGGCCAACCTGGCCAGAAAACACTTCAATCATGTAGCAGACCTGGCCAGAACAGTCGATACACCTGCTAATATAAATTTTAAAAAAAAAATTTACTCACCTGAAGCAGCAGCAGACCTCCTGTCCCGGCCTCCGTCCGGCACGCAGCTCCCACGATCCTCTGCAGCCAGCCAGCAACTGAAACTCCCGCGCTGAGAGCAGGGCTATGGGAAAATGGTGCCCGAAGCCCTGCACTGCAGACTAAAAATCTCCAGAGCAGGGCTTCAGACGCCATTTTACTGTAGCCCTGCTCTGCCGCTGCTGGAGCTACGGGCTGCTGCTGTCAGTGAACTTACACGGCATCTATTAGATGCCGAAAGTCAGTACACGCTGGGGGGTGCTTTAGGGGTGCTTGGAGAATTTTAGGGGGCGCTGCCACTGCCCCAGTATAGCTAGTATAGTTGTCTCCAATATAGCTAGTATAGTTGCCCTCAGTGTAGGTAATATAGTTGCCCCAGTATAGCTAGTATAGTTGCCCCCAGTATAGCTAGTATAGTTGCTCCAGTATAGCTAGTTTAGTTGCCCCCAGTATAGCTAGTACAGTTGCCCCAGTATAGATGCCCTAGGAGGGGGGAAGCAGAGCTAGAAGGAGGGGCAGTGGGGGCAGCGGTGGGGAGGGGGGACATATCTCTCCCTCCCTAACCTGGGACCCCTCCTTCTGCCTCTCTCCCCCTCCATAGATTACCGGCGGCAAGTGCAGGGGCGGCAGGGAGGCATGCGTTCCAAGCGCTGGCAGTGTCATGTCATCACAGATCTCCACCTTCAATGCCGCCCACTGTGCTTCCGCTAATCAGGAATCAGTGGATGAGAGCTTCCAGACTGGGCATGCGTAAGTAAGGTCTTCACATGCCAGTAGAACAAAATGCTTGTGCGCAGAGGAAAAAAGTAGTGCACAAGTAGCTACATTATACTGGGCATGCACAGACTTTACTCATGCATGCCCAGTCTGGATGTGCTCTTCCATGGCTGGCATTATGACTAGAAGGTTAAGAAGGACCCTGCCTGCACTGGAACAGTGGGCTCTACAAGGTTCCTGGAAGCTTCTGGACCACCCAGAAGCTTCCAACTACTTAGGTAAGTATATAACTTTTTTCCAATCCCCACTTTAGGTGTACTTTAAAGTCTGTGCAAAAACAAAAAAAACTAAAACAGAGGGCTAGCATTGGCACTGATGCATATTGTTTAACACCTAGGTTCTCAACGTGTGGTACGTGTACCCCAGGGGGTACTTCTGTTGGTTCCAGGGGGTACTCGGGCTTGATATACTTAACCAAGAATAACAAATTTAGAGTTTCAGAAAATGATAAATCTTATTTAAACAACACCAAATTAGTGTTTTAACTAATTAAACGCAATAGTAAATGCTTGAAATAGTTTAGAACCACTTATAGTGTACTACAATTACATATATATTTGTCAAGGGGTACTTGTGATAATGTTTACTATGCTAGGAGGTACTTGGTGAGTACAGGGCTTTAAAAGGGGTACATACCAATAAAATGTTGAGAAACACTGGTTTAACACACCAGCTCCAAACAGTTAAATTTGTATTTATATATTATAATGTATGCAAGTGCGAATTCGTCTTCTATGTACACTTTCTGCTGGTATTCAGCTGAAGCATTCCCAGGGCTTACGAGAGGAATCACTGCCGGGAGACTTGGGCGTAGGATGCAGCCGGTATGGCTTATCCTGCTGCTGCTCCCGGTGATGCTAAATACTATCCCCCCTCCAGGTCGACATGGATAGTGGGGAATGAAATAATTTGGCTTCCAACAATTGCTGGAGGCCGAATTACAGTGTTTTATAAGTGACTTCAGCTGCGTCTTCTGACGGCGCTGAAGTTACTCACTGTGCGCTGCTATAGCCGTAATTCCTATTACGGTTTATGTTGGCGCGGCTGTGCCCAAGTCTCCTGCACTGGATTGGAAGTGTTCGTTCCCAGGAATGTCTACTAATGGCGGCTGATAAGGAAACATAAACAAGATAATGTAATCACTTCCTCAACTTCAGATTCAGAAAGTGGTGTGTTTAACTGTTTGAATGCTGTCCTGCTACCATTTTTTTTCTGTTAGCAGGTTTTATGCTGTAAAAAAACCTGTTAGAGCGTAGAAGAAATGCTGAGTTTCATACCAATTTAATGTAAACTTGGGTGTCCTGGAAAAAAATATTCTATTCCACTATATGTCATTACTTTACCTCTTTAAAGTGGACCTGAACTCAGAACTCATCTCTGCTCTATAGGATACACAACAGTATAATAATCATGCAGATCGTGCAATATTAAATTCCGGTCCCCCCACAGGCTATATCTCTGGAGGATACAGGAGCTGCAAGGAAATCAAGTCTTCAGACAAGCATGCTACAGGTGAATTACCCCTTTATTTAATTTAACTTCATGGGTATTTCCCGCTAATTAGCACATATGATCATATACTGTAGATGTGTTGTACTAGGCTGGAAACATGACTAAATTTTTTAATTTTGTTTAGATGGAATGTACACACTGACCACTGCTGATGGAATTAACTATCAGACCTTCTGTGATATGACAACCAATGGTGGAGGATGGACATTGGTGGCCAGTGTCCATGAGAACAACATGAATGGGAAATGCACTGTGGGAGATCGCTGGTCCACTCAGCAGGGTAGCAATCCATTAAACCCAGCAGGAGATGGCACCTGGGCCAATTATTACACATTTTGGCTAGCAGATGGAGCCACTAGTGACGATTACAAGGTGCAACCTAGTTTTGATCACCGTTTCACAAACTTGCTATACTTTTATTACAGTGCGCTAAGGACATTTTTATGGCTCAGTTTAAAGCTAAAGTGCAAGGGATAGAGGTAAACATGCAGTTTTTAAAAACTTTTATGGCAAACATTGTCCAAGGCAGAAATATTCTACTACTACTACTACTACTACTACTACTACTACTACTACTACTACTACTACTACTACTACTACTACTACTACTACGCACATCAGGTTATTTGTGCATGGGGTGCTTGTCTTTATTTGGCACCACCTCCAACCCCTATGCACAGTTTCTTCTACACCACACTGGATGCTTAGTTTGGCGGTATAGCTGAGTGTTAGCTATCATTTCTATGCAGTGTATGGTTTGGGCACTGTCACCTGAATATTGTTTAAAGTGACACTACAGCAAAAAAAACCTTATGATATAATGAAAAGGTTGTGTTTGTACGGATAATTAATAGAACATTACTAGCAAAGAAAATAGTGTCATATTTTTATTTTCAGGTATATAGCTTTTTTTTAATATAACATTGCATCATTCTCTATTAATTGCAATTTCCACAATTCACTCAGCATTTTAAATTATTTCACAGAGCAGGCTACTGACCCTTTGAACTTTTCTCTGCAGAAAAACCATAAACAAAGAAGAAACAATGAGAGATAGTTGAGATAAGTGCTTTAAAAGACAGTGCTGTCCAGGACTTTATAAAGTTGCAGAACTCACAGGCCTCAATTCACTAAGCTTTATCAAACACTTTATCAAACGTTTGATAATTTACCTCATGGGTAAAATCTAATTTTGAATTCACTAAGGTGTTATATATTTATTGAATGTTTTATTGATAAAACATTCAATAATCTTTATCACCTTAGTGAATTCAAAATTAGATTTTACCCATGAGGTAAATTATCAAACGTTTGATAAAGTGTTTGATAAAGCTTAGTGAATTGAGGCCACAGAAGCTCTTTTGCATAGATAACAACTGAAATTTCTTAACTTTTCCTGTCCTGGGAACAATATGAAGCACATGGAGTGGGAGGGTCTGCAGTACAGGGATGATATACATGGAAGAGGGAGCGGCACATGGAGCGGGAGGGTCTGCAGTACAGGGATGAAACACATGGAAGAGGAGGCAGCACATGGAGTGGGAGGGTCTGCAGTACAGGGATGATATACATGGAAGAGGGAGCGGCACATGGAGCGGGAGGGTCTGCAGTACAGGGATGAAACACATGGAAGAGGGGGCAACACATGGAATGGGAGGATCTGTAGTACAGGGATGAAACACATGGAAGAGGGGGCTACACATGGAATGGGAGGATCTGCAATACAAGGATGATACACATGGAAGAGGGGGCTACACATGGAATGGGAGGATCTGCAATACAAGGATGATACACATGGAAGAGGGGGCTACACATGGAAGAGGGGGCTACACATGGAATGGGAGGGGCGCTGCTGCACATAAAATACGTGGCCTAGGGTCAAAACAAGTATAAATCTGGCCTTGGACAAACCTGATAGCACAACAGGGGAGCCTCTAGGCATAGGCAGTAAAGGCCATTGCCTGGAGTGCCATTGGTCCTGGGGGCGCCATGTTGCTGGATTAAGCCACGCCCCCTGACAGAAGCCACTCCCCTGACTAAGCCCCGTCCCCATGGGTGTTCTGCTTAGCGTAAGTTGGAGGCAGCTGCCACTGTGTCCTTCTGTGCCTTGTACATCCTACCCCCCCCCCCCCCCATTTGTGCCTCATTCTGTCCCTTTTGTGTCTCCTTCAGTGCCTTGTGCCATGTCTGACCCCCTGTTTCTCCTTCTGTCTCTCTTTATGCCTTCTGTCTCCCTTTGTACCTCCTTCTGTCTTCATGCCTCCTTCAGTCCCCCATGCCACCTCTGCCTTTTTCTTTCCTCCTGTGCCTTCTTATGTCCCCTTGTGCCTTTCTTTGTCCCCCTGTGCTACCTCTGCCAGTGATGCTCGGATACCACTTTTCACTATCTGGAACTAATTCGGATCCAGATACCTAGATATCCGATCCGGGTCGGATATCCGAGTTTCCATAGCCCTGTAAGAGAAAGTGTTATAAGGGCCCTGCTGTAACATAGATATTACGGTAGCTAAGGCTATTCCAGGGCCTTTGTTGTAGTTGAAGAGATGAGTGAACTGTGACACCACACTTAAAAACAAAACAAAACAAAAAAAGCAAACAGCAAAGCTTCCCCATATTGGAGCATTGGATTTGGTACAGTCTTAAGCCAATGTGTTGACTCACCACACTGCCCTGCAGCCGGCATGTGTCTCGTATGACTGTCTATAGGATCACTCACCACACAACCCTGCACCCGGCATGTGTCTCGTATGACTGTCTATAGGATCACTCACCACACAGCCCTGCACCCGGCATGTGTCTCATATGACTGTCTATAGGATCACTCACCACACAGCCCTGCAGCCGGCATGTGTCTCGTATGACTGTCTTTAGGATCACTCACCACACAGCCCTGCACCCGGCATGTGTCTCGTATGACGGTCTATGGGATCACTCACCACACAGCCCTGCACCCGGCATGTGTCTCGTATGACGGTCTATGGGATCACTCACCACACAGCCCTGCACCCGACATGTGTCTCATATGACTGTCTATAAGTAAGCTTTAGGTTAGCAGGAATGGCTGCATGGCCACCTAGCTTTTCATCCTTCCCACCCTTGCCCTGGAAACTTCCAGACTTCAAAGTGCTGTCCTTTGCTTTGTGTGGTTGGTGGTATAGTGGTGAGCATAGCTGGCCTCCATGCAGTTGACCTGGGTTCGATTCCTGGCCAAGGTATGTGAGCTTGCTTTTGACATACTACAAATCCCTGCAAGACCAGAGAGAGAGGAGGAGGAGGAGGAGGTCCTTTTTGCCACCGAACGGATAATTTGGATCCAGATATCTGAGAAATCCGCGGATATCCGGGTCGGCCGTGAGACTATCTGCAGATAGCTATCCGGATTTCAGCTCAACTATCCGGAATCCGTATCCGGCCGGATAGTGTAAAAATGGTCGGATATCCGAGTTACCCGGATATCCAAAATCCGGATGAGCATCCCTGACCTCTGTCCCCCTGTTCCTCCTTCAGTCCCACACTGCCTCCTTCTGTCCTCATGTGCCTCCTTCTGTCTCCCTTTGTGCCTCATTCTGTCTCCATGTGCTTCTTCAGTCCCCATGTGCTACCTCTGCCCCCTGTGCCTTCCTCTGTCCCCTTGTGCCTCCTTCTGTGCCCCTTTGCACCTTCTTCTGTCTCCCTGTGGCTTTGTCTGTCCCCCTCTGCCTCTTTCTGCCTCCCTGTGCCCCCATACATCCCCCTCTGCCTTTTTCTGTCACCCTTTTGTGCCTCCTTCTGTCCCCCTTTGTGCATCCTTCTGTTCCCCTTTGTGCCTCTTACTGTCTCCCTGTGCCTCCCTTTGTGTTTTTTTCTGTCCCCCACCATGCCTCCTTCTGCCGCTTTTTGTGCCTCCTTCTTTCCTCCTGTGCCTCCTTTTGTCTCCCTTTGTGCCTTAATCTGTCCCACATTGTGCCTCAATCTGTCCCCATTGTGCCTCAATCTGCCCCCCCTTGGGCCTCCTTCTGTCCTCGTGTGCCTCCTTCACTCCCCCTGTGCCTCCTTCTGGACCTCATGTCTTCTTCTGTCCCCCTGTACCACCCGCTGCACCTCTGTGTACCTCTTTCTGTCCTCCTTTGTGTCTCATTCTGTCCCCCATTGTGCCTCCTTTTGTTGCCCATGTGCCTCCTTGTGTCCCCCTGTGTGCCTCCTTCTGTTCCCTTGTGCCTCCTTATGTCCTCCTTTGTGACTTCTTCTGACCCTCATGACTCCTTCTGTCTCCCTGTGCCTCCCTATGTCGCCCTGTGTGCCATATTCAGTCCCCCTGTGCCTCCTTCTGTCCCCCTTTGTGCCTCATGAAAGTGGAGCCCTGCCTATGTGTATTTTATGGTGAAACACTGCCCGCATTGTGTAATTTCTGGTGAAACACTGCTGCATTATGATTATTTTCTGGTGAAACATTGCTACAGTACGATTATTTTTGGGTGAACCGCTGCTGCAATACGATTATTTTTGGGTGAAACGCTGCTACAATACAATTATTTTGGTGAAACGCTTCCGCAATACATGTATTTTCTGGTGAAACGCTTCCGCATTACGATTATGTTTTGTTAAAACGCTGCTGCATTACGATTATTTTCTAGTGTGAAACGCTGCCGCATTACGATTATTTCTTTTTTTTGGGGGGGGGGGGGGAGCGCCACAGGTTTTCTTGGCAGGAGTGACAAAATGGCTAGAGGCACACCTGTAGCACAATATTGGTAAAAGCTCATTGCTGACAATGTTACCCATAGCATCACACTGTGACCAAATTAACAGGCACCTGCCCAATATGTACTCATCTAAGGAGTTATTTCTTGTTAATTGTGCTGTCATGTTATCTGTTTAATACCCCTTTAATACATACTAATTTAAAAAAAATATTAGGGATGAATGATCACTATGTGGGAAATGTGCAATACATACATATAAAATGTACATCTCTCCTAGAGTGAAATGCACTGTAAATGACCTTTATCCTGTCACTTACAGTTAGTAAAAGGTGACTGATCTGACAGATGTTGGACTAGTTCATCTCCTCAGGGGGAATCTAAGTATTTCCTTTACTCCTTATAAAAGCACTTCCTGGAAAGGATCTATACAAATGTGTCAAGCAACTTTCCTAGTTGATCACACACAGTTTTGGCAGTTTGGGCAACTGAAGTTCAATAAGTGCTTTTGAAAGTAAAGAAAACTCTCAGAATCCCACATGAGGTGCTAGACTAGTCGGATGTCAGATTTTAATGCTTTACTCTGGGAGGAATGTATTTATATGTATGTAATTTAAATTTGACTTTTTATGATACAGTTAGATACAATACTTACCAAGGTAGAAGTAAGGACTCTGGATGATCCGCAGGCTTATCCGATGTTCCTTGATTTTACTGCGGCAGGCCAGCACATTCTTCTTTGTGATTGCACTTTTGCAGGCGCGAATACAGCTCCAAGCAGGTGCAAGTATGGCGCCCCCCTGGGCAGTAGCATGGAGCCACTTGTGCACAAAGGAAAAAGCCTTGCACAAGTGACTCCCTGTTACTGTGCAGGCTGTACTTGCACCTGCGCAGTAAAGCATTGCTTGTGCACGGATGGGAGCCGAGTGTGTAATCATATTCAATGGCTGATATTGTGGAGAAACTCCTCCCACAGTGTGATGTCATGAGATTCATGACCATGGCCCTGACAGTTTACTGTCTGTGAACCTTGTTGCATTGAGGGAAATAATGGCTTTTTCCAACTGCCGAGCAAGCAGTATCTCCCTCTGTGCATAGAACTCTCAGTAACACACATTGGGCTCGATTCACAAAGCGGTGCTAAGCCAGTTAGAGACTTTAGGCGTGATAACCATTGCACCACGCTGGTGAAAAGCCAGTTTAGGCGTGATAAGTTTAGGTGTGATAAGTTTAGGTGTGATAAGTTTAGGCATGCTAAGTTTAGATAAGTGTAGATAGCGTGCAAAGTCCCGCATGCAAAGCAGCGCCATTAAACTCTGTGCGATGTGCACCAGACTTTGCTAGCGCAAAACTTTTGATCAGCTGTGCACTGCGGTGCTAACGCAGTTGGTGCTTAAACTTATCATGCCTAAACTTATCACACCTAAACTTATCATGCCTAAACTTATCACACCTAAACTTATCACACCTAAACGTATCATGCCTAAACTGAGTTTAGGCATGATAAAGGGCTTTTCACCAGCGTGCTAACTGTTAGCACTGCTTTGTGAATCAGGCCCATTCTGTACAGATCACCTGGCAGAACCAAAGATGTCTCCACCTGTTATAAATTTCAGAATGTAAATCAGGGTGAGGAAAGATTTTACAAAGGCCAAACAATGACTAAAAAAATCTATACATGAATATTGTAAACAATAATCAATTGTATTCATTATGTTATTTTCACTGCAGTTCCTCTTTAAAGTAGCATTATTATTATCATTGTGGGAATGAACAGAGGCGCTAAAAGGATAAAAGTAGCTAAAACTTAAAAAAAAAATGGGGGAGTCAGTGGTGGACTTACCTCCTCCAAGGCCAAGCAGACACAAAAACAGGTTGATATTATATCAAGTATCAACAAGCAAATTTATTTATATACTCTCCAAAGGGTTTATATCAATGCGTTTCACAGGCGTGGCCCCGCTTCATCAGGCAATAGGGGATGGAGCATAAAGCAACAGGTGTCTATGACTCAGCCTGCGCCTCTTATTATTATTATCCTTTATTTCTGAAGCACACAGTACTGTACATCTGTAAGGAGTGTAGATTACAATCAAAGGAAACAGGCATTTGCAAAAACTTGACACGAGTAGAAGAGGAAACCTGCCCCATCAGGCTTATGACTTCAGAAGTGAGTATTCCAAATTAACGCTAATCTTCTATTTGCTTGTAGAATCCTGGTTATTACGATATCACTTCCAAAGATTTGAGTGTGTGGCACGTTCCTAACGACACCCCTGTGTCTCAATGGAGAAATGCAGCTATCCTGAGATATCGTACAGACAATGGCTTTTTCGCACAGGAAGGTGGTAACCTCTTCCAGCTGTACCAGGTAAGTAACCCACTGACTGCTTTACTCATTGTCAGACCTGAGCGTACTTGGCACAGACAGACACTACAGTCACATTTCACAACTATTTTGCACGGGATCCTAACTACAAATCATGTAATTACACAGCAAAACTTTAATAACACCCCAGATGCCACTCCCCCCCCAAAAAAAGAAAACTATTTTTGTAGTTTACACATACAAGTCTATGGTGTTTGTTTACTAAAGCTGGAGAACAGAGCTCTGAAGATTCTAGTTCTGAAGAGTGCTGAAGATTCTCCTAGCAATGTGGGCAGAACCTTTTTTTGTTTTGTAAAAAAAACAAAAAAAAAACATTGGCTCTTATTCACTAAACTGCCATAGGATTGCCATGTGCAGGTAGTACTAATGCTGAGGGAGCTCTGCCCATCAATTCATTAGCATCAAGTACGTTACATGGCAGGTTATTTGCAAGGCATGCTTTATGCCAGTAACCCACATGGCACTATAGGTTAAAGGGTGATGCCTCCTCAGTGTTAGTACTGGTAGAATTGCCACAGTATGGGGTTGATTCCCTAAGTTTAATTCATGACAGCAGTGCATGGTAATAATCTCTATGCCAGTGGTTCTCAACATGGGGTTCGCGTACCCCTGGGGGTACATCAGTATCTGTCAGGGGGTCCCCCAGGGGCCGCGGACAAAATAGCGGAGAACCGCTGCATCGGCTAAAATTAATCTCCCCCGTATCGCGTACAAGCTGGCTCTAAGAGCCAGTTCTTTGACGCGAATCAGAGGAGCCGTACGAGCCGTCTGAAGAGCCGTTTGAGATCCATACGACCCGGCTCTTTAATGGGAGCCAGCGCTTGTGTGGGAGATGTGTGCCTAGCTCTCTGATTGGCCCAAATGCTGTCTGTCACAGCAACGAGCGCACCACCATCGCGGCCAATCGGAGCTGCTGCTGTAACAGACAGTATTTGGGCCACTCAGAGAGCTAGGCACACATCCCCCGCCCGAGCGCCTGTAAATTGGGCATAGCGGCGCTACAGGGACATTTAATAATTCAATTATGAACTGACAGCGCTGGGTGGGGGGGGGGGGGGCGGTCGGTCATGGGGTGAAGCAAGTGTGATCGAGTTTTTGTGGGGGAAGTGGGGATGGTTGGATAGAGATAGATCTGCTCCGACCACCATTTTCCTGTAGCCAGGAATACAGGAGCAGGCCATGGGAAGGGGAGGGGAAGGCAAAGGAGTTGGCAGAGGCTCTTCCGTCCAGTGCCATTTGCAGACTGTTGCTGCATGTGGCTGGATGTGTGAGAGGGAGCTCTCACATTGTAGATCACTGTAAAGGTTGCCACACACGATACAATAAAATTATCCGATTTTACAGTGATTCGGTAAAAACGATCGTATCTCTCGAAAAATCGAAATCCGATCGGATTTCCCGTTTTTTTCTATTTAAATCGATCCGTAATGCCAGATATTTCTCTTCAATTTCTACTAACGATTGTATGGCGTGTGTTGGATTTGGTAATGTATTAATATACACACCCTAGCAATTTTCTCTGAGTTTCACCTAAATACTGATCCCAAAAGCTTTTCTAAAAGCTATTATTAGGAGAAGGAGGGGTGTTAATATTAAGTGGATAGGTAGGCTGGTGGTGGTGGTGTAAAAAACAAAGTTCTTTGTTTTTCAATCTTTTTCCTTGCTGAGGCCCATAGATTTTCATTGTGTGTGCTGTTATACTGCGTGACTAGTGCAAAGCAATCGTACTGTCACTCCTGCCCAGCGCATCACCACATGCGTGAAAAAAAAAACGTGTACAATTATTTTATTTTTCAATCTTTTACCTTGCTGAGGCCCATAGATCTTCATTGTGTGTGCTGTTATACTGCGTGACTAGTGCAAGGCAATCGTATTGTCACTCCTGCCCAGCGCATCACCGCAAACGTGAAAAAAAAAACTGTACAATTAGTTATTTTTTCAATCTTTTTTTATTGCGTGTGCTGTTATAGTGTGACTACTGATAAGAACATATTTTGGGTACTGTCCTTTTTTTACATTCATCCACAAACAAAATCCACAAAGACAAAATACTAATATACTGCAATCTAAAATTAAAGTACAATAGTAGTACATCATTAAGAGGTCACTTTCTTGATCAGTCACTTTGAACATTTTATTCTGTGGGATTTTAGTTAATCATTAGTTTGGATATCATGGATAAATTTGTAATAAGAGGAAGGAAGAGTGATTCTTCCGAAACAAATGAGGGATGTCAGAGGGAGCAAAACTGTCAAGAAAATGAGAGGTTATGTGAGGACTGTGATGATAATCTGTCAACAATGACATCCAAATCCTCCACATCTCGTTCTTCAGTAGAGGCTGGTCAAACAAAAAAACAATATTATCATGATGAGTATTTGAAATATGGGTTCTATTATTGTGGTGGAGAAGCAAATCAAATTTCAGTATGCTTAGTTTGTGAACAAAAACTTAGTAAAAACTCCATGAAGCCCAGCATGCTGAAAAGACATTTTGAAAAAACTCATCCAGATATACCGTATATACTCGAATACAAGTCGATCCCGTGTATAAGTCGACCCCCAAATTTGATCCCCAAAAGCTGGTATTTTTCAAAGTCTCGAGTATAAGTCGGCCTAGGAAAGTTGGTGGCTGTAGGTGGTGACTAGGAGGGGTTACTGGCTCTGCACTTGGGGTCCAGGAGAAGTAATGCCTGCACTTGGGGAACAGGAGAAGTTAATGGCTGTAGTGCATAAAACTCAGCAGACATTAACTCCTCCTGGTCCTCAGGTGCTGCTTCAGCTTTTCACTGTTCAACTCATTTTTTTCTGCACTCTGATGCTCAAGCTCATTACTGTAATGGGACCAGGAAAAAAAAATACATAATTACTGACTGCTGACTAGAGAAGGAAGTTCCATATTAGAAGGCTTTTCAAAAACAACCATTCATGGGCATTTGGCATTTTTTCCACACATCACATTTACCCCTACCTAAACACTCCTTGCAGCCTCCCAATATAACCCAGCATTCTCTTTATGCACCCTAGTTCTCTCCTCCCATCCTGGCAGCATCTCACATATGCAGAGCGGATATATGCACATATCTAGGCATCGAGTACTATGGTCAGTTTTCCCTACAAACTCCCCCTCCCAGCAGCTGCAGTGCCTTCCGCTCTCTCCCCGTGTGGCTGCCTCTCTCCCCCGTGTTCAGTGAAAACAGTGTAGCAGAGCTGATGTACGTTACCTAATCCACCACTGCGCGCTGTGTCCTTTGATCTCCTCCTCGTTCATGCCGGCGAGCATACTTTAGCGTCTCTCCCGTTTCAGTACCATGTGACTCCCGATGTCTAATGGTACTGGAAGCATGAGAGACGCTATAGAATGCTCGGCTGCATGAACGAGGAGGAGATCAAAGGACACAGTGCGCAGCGGTGGATTAGGTAACGTAGGTCTGATGCAGGGTCCTATTTCTGGAGTAGTTACAAGAATTAAGACAGTTGCCCACCCTTCTTGCACTAGTAGCCAGTGTCTAATTCACAGGGAAAGCTTGGCTGTGAAAAACATACCTATAAAACTAAAATAAATTTTCCATTCAATGGTTCAAATTGTAAATTATGTGAAATCTAGTGCCTTGAACACAAGTCTGTTCAAGCAACTTTGCAATGAAATGGGCAGTGATTATGATTGTTTGCTATTTTATACAGAGGTTCGTTGGCTTAGTCGTGGAAAAGTGTTGGTACGAGTCTTTGAATAACACAGTGAAATCTTGATGTTTTTGCATGAAGTAAGAACTAGAGATGTCCCGAATGGTTCGCCGGCGAACGGTTCCCGGCGAACTTCGGTGGTTCGCGTTCGCCTGCCAAAGGCGAACTTTCCCGGAAGTTCGATTCGCCCCATAATGCTCTATTGAGCAAAACTTTGACCCTCTACATCACAGTCAGCAGGCACATTGTTGCCAATCAGACTACACTCACTGGTGGAGCCCCACCCCCCTTATACAAAGCAAGGTCCTTGAGCCATTCGACTCACTCATCTGCCTATACTAATTAGTTAAGGGACAGCTGCTACACACACTCTGCTAGGGAGAGTTTAATTAGCCTCTTGTAGGCTTCTCCTCCCTCCTCCCTTCTACCCTTCTACCTCCGACCGGAGGGAGGAGGGTCTCTTCTGCCAGGGAATACAGTATTTAAAAAGCCAGCTTACATACCGTGGCTGGGGATTGAACCCAGGTCTCAGTGTATGGTAGGTAACTAACATATCCATTATACCTCCAACACTACTAGCTGAAACTAGTCTAGCATGTACCATTTATGCTCAATCCAAGAGAAAAATTAGACAAGACAAATAACATTTATATCACACTTTTCTCCTGGCAGACTCAAAGCGCCAGAACTGCAGCCACTAGGGCACGCTCTATAGGCAGTAGCAGCGTTAGGAAGACTTGCCTAAGGTCTCCTACTGAATAGGTGCTGGCTTACTGAACAGACAGAGCCAAGATTCGAACCCTGGTCTCCTGTGTCAGAGGCAGAGCCCTTAACCATTACACAATCCAGCCACTGCTTAAGGATATGTAGCCAGGCATGGCCTTGCCTTTTGTGTTCAACATTTGTCCAAAGAGACCCCAGATAGCCAGGTAGATTCATCTCTCTCTCTCTCTCTCTCTCTCTCTCTCTCTCTCTCTCTCTCTCTCTCTCTCTCTCTCTCTCTCTCTCTCTCTCTGGCAGATGAGACCCTTTCCAGCCAGAAGAAATTTTTCTAAATTTTGAAGTTCGCCTCCCCATTGAAGTCTATTGCGGTTCGCAAACTTTTTCGCGAACCGAACTTTCCACGGAAAATCGGAGGTTTGCGACATCACTAGTAAGAACTAAAACAAGTAGTCAAAGTACACGAGACAAACTGCAGAAATGTATTGATTTTATGTCAAATGACACCAATTTGCAGGGCATTGTATACCTATCCGATATATTTGGGAAACTGAACACACTAAATCTGGCTCTACAGGGTAAAAATACCACACTTTTCACTGCCCATGATAAAACATCTGCCTGCAAAGAAAAAATGGTTGCTTGGAAAAGGAGAGCCGAAGAAGGTAAATTTGAGACCTTTGAGACTATGAACACATTCTTAATGGAAAAGGACATACCCATCAACTCGGACATACAGGCAGCAATTATTGATCATATTACACTGCTGACTGTTTCTTTCCAGAAATATCGTCCTCCAATGATGGACATTGAAAACTACAGGTGGATAGCTAACCATTTTTCAAAAGGACAAAATACATCTAATCTCTCAGCAAAAGCAGAAGAAGAAGTTACTGATATCTCTTGTAGCACTGCACTCCTGGATACATTTCACACTGTCCCCCTGTCAGCATTCTGGGCTAGTTTATCAGAAAGTTTTCCAGATGCAGGAGATGCAGCTATTCCTAAACTTCTACCTTTTGTGATGACATACTGTATACTGTATATGTGCTAATGTGGGTTTGCAAAATACTGTGACACAAAAGTTAAAAAGAGAAACAGACTTGATGCCTCTGCAGATATACGCTGTCAGCTGTCACCTCTGATACCAGATTTTACCAAAATTGCTACAAATATGCAACAACAGATTTCGCATGAACTTTTTTTTAAAATTAAGTATGGATACAGTCCCTTCCTATCTCATTTGTTAACCAGGGACTACCTGTATTTCGCTAGTATTTGGCCCCACCTACATCATGTCATAGGCACACCCACTTTTCACAGCGGCCCCACCCACATTATGTCATGGCCACACCCACTTTTGGTAGGGGGTACATTTGTTTAGGGATGACCCGCATAGGAGTACATGTGCTGCTATGTTGCCCCAGCGTGCGCTGCTAAATTAGGCTCTACTTCTATAGTTTAACAAGTGCATCGTTGAAACTAATGAGCTCTCCAATGAACCTGGCCTCAGCTTCAAAGGACGAGATTCCTGCACTTTGATTGGCCCAATAGGCTGGCTATCAGGTGACAGGTAGACTATTGGGCCAATCAAAGTGCGGGGATCTTGTCCTTTGAAGCCACTGGACCTGCTACCAAGGGGGAAATATTTGCAGCAACTGTCTGGGTCATATCAGAAGTCAGTGGGACTTGGTGAGACGTTGTTTGCATTCATGCTATAGTAGTAACATGCCTGTATCCACAGTAAGACAATACTTTTAACCTGTTAACAGCCACAAACGAGTTATCACAGTTTAACCACTTGAGGACCCACCCTTTACCCCCCCCTTAAGGACCAGCGCTGTTTTAGCTGATCTGTGCTGGGTGGGCTCTACAGCCCCCAGCACAGATCAGGGTGCAGGCAGAGCGACCAGATCGCGCCCTTTTTTCCCCACTAGGGGGATGATGTGCTGGGGGGGTCTGATCGCTCCTGCCTGCCTGGGTGTTGCGGGGGGGGGGGGCACCTCAAAGCCCCCCTCCGCGGCGAAATTCCCCCCTCCCTCTCCTCCCTCCCTTCCCCGGAGATCCGAGGCTGCACAGGAACGGATCTGTCCTGTGCAGCCTCTAACAGGATCCTGCCTGTCATGTGACAGCGATCCCCGGCCGCTGATTGGCCAGGGATCGCTGATCTGGTACAATGCTGCTACTGTTAGCAGCGTTGTACGGATGTAAACAAAGCACATTATTTCCGCTTGTGTTTACATTTAGCCTGCGAGCCGCGATCGGCGGCCCGCAGGCTATTCACGGAGCCCCCCGCCGTGAATTGACAGGAAGCAGCCGCTCGCGCGAGCGGCTGCTTCCTGATTAATTAGCTTGCAGCCGGCGACGCAGAACTGCGTTGCTGGTCCTGCAGCTGCCACTTTGCCGACGCGCGGTATGAGTGCGTGGTCGGCAAGTGGTTAAAATAATGCACTGCTTTCGTCTTCAGCCTGCAGAACTCGTTGTGCTGTAAATATTTGGCTTGCTTTGATCTCTCTTCTCCAAGCAGAAAACATAGAATCTGAAAGCAGAAGCCCTCTTTATTGTCTTACACTGCCCCCTAGTGACAATTGGCCATAATTACACATTACAGCAGTACTAATTTAAAGCTAGGAAATCTAAGAAAGAAAACATTTAAAAAAAAATGCTAAAATAAATTGGTTGTTAAAGGGTTAATAAACCCGGAACAGCCTGGTGTTCTGCACATGAAACTCAACAAGTCCACTATGTTCTGATATTACCCAGCTAAGGGTATTAAAGCTTTCAGACAATTAAAAGACCACTATCGCAGAAAAAAATAAGCAGTTAAAATATGACAGGTTTTGGACTAGTCCATTTCCTTATGAGGGTTCTCAGTATCTCTGTTTTGTTCTTTTCAAAGCATTCCCTGGAAAGAATTGCTAAAAAAGATATCAGCCACCCTCCTTACCCATTTGAACACTATTTTGGCTGATAGACCTAGCAACTGCCTTTCAGGAAATGCTTTTGAAAACAAAGTTAACCCCAAGACTCCCCAATGAAAAGATGGATTAGTCCAAAACCTGTCAGTTCTGTTACTTTTTTCGCAATAGTCTTGCTACTAAATATCTTTAGTTTATAGCATGATAATCTGATTCATATATATGTTTTTAGAAATACCCTGTGGTGTACGGGACCGGTAACTGTCTGCAACAAAACGGCCCAGCTGTTGCAGTTACGTATGACTTTGGAAGCATTGAGAAGACCAGATCGTACTACTCCCCAAATGGCGCAAGTAAGAACATCATTACTATTCCATAACAATCCAATCATAAACAATCCAATCATGGTTATGATCAATTGGAAATGATTGTTCATGCCCGCTAATGGCTGAAAACGTGATAACCAGTTTGATCAGACTGCTGGATTGATTCCATTAACTGATTGAGTTAATTATCAGGTTTTTGGACATAAGTGGGCACAACCAATTGTTTCCAATTGATTTTAACGATTATTATTATTATTCAGTATTTATTGCGCCAGCATCTTCCGCAGCGCTGTACAGAGTATATAGGAATGTCACAACTGTCCATCAGAGAGGCTCACAATCTAATCCCTACCTTACATATGTCACTGTATGTATCGTGTAGTGTATGTATCGTAGTCTAGGGCCAATTTAGGGGGAAGCCAATTGACTTATCTGTATGTTTATGGGATGTGAGAGGAAACCAGAGTGTTTAGAGAAAACCCACACAGACACGGGGAGAACATACAAACTCCGTGCAGATAGTGCCCAGGCTGGGATTCAGGGACCCCACACTGCATGGCAAGGGTGCTAACCACTACGCCACTGTTCTGCTACAAGAAACAATGAGAAACGCTTGTATGTGGGATTGTATCGTTAATGGCCACCTTTTTTCGTTTTGTACCATTTATAAAGAAGACAATGCTGATGTATTTTCCACTCTTTATAGGTGAGTTCACTGCCGGATATGTCCAGTTCCGTGTTTTTAACACAGAAAAAGCTGCCATGGCTTTGTGTGCCGGTGTGAAGGTGACAGGCTGCAACACAGAACACGTGAGTATTACTGCAGGTCCTCTTGGACACCTTTGCGCTCTTAAAAAGGGAACCTGTAGTGGCAGAGGACCTATTTACTAAGACAAAGCTACCATTATGCAAACTGCCCACACAGCAAGCATTAGGGCCGGGATTAGTGATTCCAAATAAACGCTTTGCCAATGTATTGCAATAATGGTGAACCCACTAGTGAGAATGTGATTAGCATAAAATTAAGTGATTATTAAGTGAACCCTCAAAGGCCCACCCCCGCTTTGCAGATCGCTTCCCTGCTTACTATAAAGGGTTAAATAGCAGCAAATGGCCCAGATCAGGGACGGATTTACCATATGGCACTGTAGGCACGTGCCTACAGGCACCTGATGATAGGAAGGTGGCCCACTCCCCTCCCCTAGTGCCTCCATCCCTCCTTCCCTATGCAGAGTCCTGAGCATGGCACTGTAGGCCTTTGCCTACAGGTGCCTGATAATGGGAAGGTGGCTCACTCTCCTCCCCTAGTGCCTCCCTCCTGCCTTCCCTATACAGAGTCCTGAACAGAGAGTAAATGAGAGCTTACTCACCCACCACTATCTACTTAATACTGAGGGTACCTCTGGCTACCTAACTCTAAGGGACACCTGTTGCTATGATAACATAAAAAGAAGAAGAAGCGCTTTGAGATCTCTATCAGAATAAATGAACGCTGCTGCTGGGCAGGTCTCACCTGGTTCAGAAGTGGCTGGCACAGCGTACACAGCCTCCGCAAGCTTGCGTCCCACTCAGCCGAGCCGGGGACCGGGCTCACACGCGTATGGACGGATCTGACATCACGTTCCAGCGTCCTTCGGGGTCTGTAGTGATGGTAACCAGGACGCTCGCTGCAGAGGCGGCGTGCAGAAGTGCACTAGGTACTGTATATACTATTACGGGTAGAATCCTGCAGCTTGCATAGTTTAAAAGAAGGTGCATAGGACTTCTAAAAGTACTTGGAAAGTACAATTTATTAAAACGACGCGTTTCACGGAGGCACACCCTCCGCTTTATCAATTTAATCACATATACATTTATAAAGCACCTCTTTATATTACATACGTAGCTCTTGCTAACCAATGGGCTTTGCATGGGCGGGGATAGTATTACCTTAATGTATCTATATTAGGGTTCAGGAATATAATGCTCCTAAAATAAGAGCATTCTACTATTTATTTAGCCACACGCTAGAAAAGAAGAATTATATGTATAAAAATATATAAATATACATAGAACGGTAATGAAAAATGCATAAAAAATTAATAAAATGCCCTGCACCATGCAATGCCAAAAGGCCTTACATGTATCTCACAGCAACACTCCCCCCCCCCCCACCCCCACACACACCCCTACCACACAGCTCACAAGTAACATCCCCAGTTCATATCAATATACGCGCACGCATAGTTGGATCAGATTCTAGGAAAAGGATATAAGTTGAGGATAGCACTTCCCAGGGCAATTATGAATGGGAAGAAGGAAAAGATAACAGGGGGAAACCAGGAGGGGAGGAGGGGAAGGGGGGAAGGAGGGAAAAGGGAAGGAGAAGGGAAGGAAAACACTGGGAGCAAAGGGGGGGAAAAGGGGGGGGGAGGTGGGGGAGGAGAGGGACAAGGGAAGGGGGGGGGGAAGAGAGAGGGGGGGAAAGGGAGGCCCGGGGAGGCCGGGGGCAACAGCAAGATCCTAGCCCCTCTAGACTAAGTCAATATAAATACATATCCCCTAACCCGACATATCTTTTTGCCCTAGTGATAAAATTAATACTTATCAAATGCTTACTGATATACATGCATATGTCCGCAAGCTTTCCTTGCAGAGATATTTTGCCTTGAAAAATGATAAAAGAATACCCAATAAAACCGGTTCCGGTCCAATGGAGGTGGTGGGCACCGTGATGTCAACTGCTGCACATGCGGTGCCAGACGACCCCCTGGAATCGGCACTGATGCAACCTATATATACTGATTTAAAGAAAAAATCCAAATTTAATCCCACTCAATATAAGGGCCCACAGGTAGAGACCTTTTGCAAATTGGTCACTACAGATATACTCAAATTGTACAATAAACCTGTTCAGAAGCAGAATCTAAGTCAAAAAGAGAAGAGGGCCCTGATACTATTGAAAAGCAACGATACGATCGTTATCAGGGAAACAGATAAAGGAGGGGGGGGGGGGGGAGTGGTGGTACAAAATCGTGAAATGTATATCACTGAAGCACACAGATTATTGGGGGACCCCCTTTATTATAGAAAACGTATACATGACCCCACGGAGAGCTTTTTGATGAAATATAGAGATTTAATTAGCCAGGCCTATTCCAATGGTGTACTTAAAATTGATGAATATAATTATTTAAATATTGAAGCCCCTAAAATTCCATTTTTTTATCGCTTCCAAAGTTACATAAATGTACCTGTAATCCCCCAGGAAGACCTATAATTGCAGGTATAGAGTCGATTACAAGTTCACTGTCCCATTACATTGATTTACACCTGCAAAAATTTGTTAGCCAATTACCCGCCTATTTGAAGGACACGACCCACACTTTACAGGTGCTTAGGAATGTGGAGTGGTCTACTTCTTCTAATAGGTGGGCCACTCTCGATGTGTGTGCTTTATACACAAATATACCCCACGATCTGGGTTTGAGAGCCATTAGCTACTACCTGGAGGAAGACCCCCTGATGCCTCAGGCACAGAAACAATTTATATTGGACTCTATAGAGTTCATATTGAAGACTAATTATTTCACCTTTTTGGATTCATTTTACCTTCAATTGCGGGGAACGGCGATGGGGACGAGGTTCGCTCCGGGCTTCGCCAATTTATATATGGCTAGAGGAGGAATACGTGTGGTCCGACACCAACCCATATAGAGAGAGCCTCGTCCTGCATCACCGTTTCATAGATGATATTTTGTGTATCTGGAGAGGTTCGGCGGACAGTCTTCAGGGATACCTAGAGTATCTAAATAGAAACGAACTTGGTCTGTCTTTCACTATGGAAACAGACCCCCTAACAGTACATTTCTTGGATTTCAATATAGAGGTGAACCCGGAGAGTGGAGGGATCAATACGACCAACTACTTTAAAGTGAACCGAGCACCTTTTTAGCACTCACGACATTTCTATAGCACATGAAAAATGCATGCCAACAATCTGTTTCATTATTAAAATAAACTTTCATTCACCTTTGCATTTTACAATCAAAGTAGTATTTTTAGCCTGTTTCAGCAGACCTGACCGTCCGCAGAGCTCTCAGGACGCTAATTCTTTAATTGAGCTAATTACCCAGAAGGACTGTTTCTTCAAAGACATAGTATGTGTCAAATAGTCCTAATTACCCACCCCCTTTGTTGAGAGAAAAGCTATTGTTTACTTATGGGTAATTAGCTCAATAAAAGAATTAGCGTCCTGAGAGCTCTGCGGACGGTCAGGTCTGCTGAAACAGGGTAATACTACTACTTTGATTGTAAAATACAAGGTAAATGAAAGTTTATTTTAATAATGAAACAGATTGTTGGCATGCATTTTTCATGTGCTATAGAAATGTCCTGAGTGCTAAAAAGGTGCTCAGTTCACTTTAAGCCTACCGATAAGAATGGTTATCTGGATTACCATAGCTCCCACTATAAACCATGGCTTAAAAATGTACCATTTGGCCAATTTAAAAGATTGCGACGGAATTGCAATAGAAATGAGGATTTCCATTTACAATCGGGAATATTGACATCCAGATTCCTGTAGAAACACTATCCAGTGTCTCTGGTGGAATCAGCTTACAATAGAGCCGCTGTTTTGTCACAGCAGGAATGCCTAGTACCTAGGAGCCCTGTTGTGAAGACCTCGGCTACAACAACGGAATCGATTCCAAATCGCCTGCCCATAGTGGTAAACTTCTCAGGACAGGCCAAGGAATGCAAAGAGATTTTTAATAAATATTGGTCAGTTCTGCTAAGTGATCCAATATTAAGACAAACTCTCCCCCTAAGGCCGCGGGTAGTTTATAGAAGGGGGAAAACGATTAGGGGACATATTGCACCCAGTAAGCTATCTACATGTATTTCATCTGATAAAATGAAAGTACAGACCAAAAAGGGCAAAAAGGTGGGATGTTTTTCTTGTAGATCGAAACGTTGCCTCTCTTGTAAAACTTTGAACAATGGGGCACGTACATTTCAAACTAGCTCTTTGATCGAATTTAATATAGGAAGCTACCTAACATGTCAAAGTTCGTACGTAATTTATCTACTGAATTGTCCATGTGGGCTCTCATATGTGGGCCGCACAATTCAAAAGTTCCAAATGAGACTGAACAAACATAGATCCAATATAAGGAAGGGGGAACTCAATCATGGGGTCTCCAAACACTTTCATCTAGCCCATAATAGGGTGTTTAAACTTTTGAGGGCCACTATAATAGAACAGGTGTCACATCATAACAAGTATGAAAGGTATAGCGCTCTATGTAGACGCGAGTCCTTTTGGATCTTGAAATTGGGGACCCTTGAACCAGGGGGCCTAAACAAGTGCTTAGAAGAAATGAGCCATCTCCATCCGATTTTTCGTTAATGTCGGGTTAGGGGATATATATTTATATTGACTTAGTCTAGAGGGGCTAGGATCTTGCTGTTGCCCCCGGCCTCCCCGGGCCTCCTTTTCCCCCCTCTCTCTTCCCCCCCCTCCCTTGTCCCTCTCCTCCCCCACCCTTTTTTCCTCCCCCCCTCCCCCCGCCCCCCTTTGCTCCCCGTGTTTTCCTTCCCTTCTCCTTCCCTTTTCCCTCCTTCCCCCCTCCCCCCCTCCCCTCCTGGTTTCCCCCTGTTATCTTTTCCTTCTTCCCATTCATAATTGCCCTGGGAAGTGCTATCCTCAACTTATATCCTTTTCCTAGAATCTGATCCAACTATGCGTGCACGTATATTGATATGAACTGGGGATGTTACTTGTGAGCTGTGTGGTAGGGGTGTGTGGGAGGGGGGGGGGGGGGAGTGTTGCTGTGAGATACATGTAAGGCCTTTTGGCATTGCATGGTGCAGGGCATTTAATTAATTTTTTATGAATTTTTCATTACCATTCTATATATATTTATATATTTTTATACATATAATTCTTCTTTCCTAGCGTGTGGCTAAATAAATAGTAGAATGCTCCTATATTAGGAGCATTATATTCCTGAACCCTAATATAGATACATTTTATTATTATTATTATTATTTATTTATTTATAAAGCGCCAACATATTCCGTGGCGCTGTACAATGTAAGAAAACAAACAAGGGATACATAATGATACAGACAATGATATACATGGAAATATGAACACTGATACAAGATACAGCACTGCTGATTACAATTTGATTTAACAGGATGACTAAAATGTATAAATTTCTAACAGTGTGCAAGCAATTGAATTAATAACATTCCATGACACAAAAGGGTGAGAGCCCTGCCCTTGCGAGCTTACAATCTGAAGGAATACATTAAGGTAATACTATCCCCGCCCATGCAAAGCCCATTGGTTAGCAATAGCTACGTATGTAATATAAACAGGTGCTTTATAAATGTATATGTGATTAACTTGATAAAGCGGAGGGTGTGCCTCCGTGAAACGCGTCGTTTTAATAAATTGTACTTTCCAAGTACTTTTAGAAGTCCTATGCACCTTCTTTTAAACTATGCAAGCTGCAGGATTCTACCCGTAATCAGGGCCGGATTTGTACTTTTTACCGCCCAAGGCCAACTATACCGTCTGTATAATTGTTATCTCTGTGTGCCCCAATGAGAACTTACTTTCCATCATTGGATGTCACAGACAATAACTATTTCAGTAATGCGCGTATAGATTATAAATTATGTTTTCCTTAAGAACTTTTATGTTATGTTTGCCATCTCGTTAATGATGGACCCATTTATTGTGTCACCATGAGAGTTAGGCCCCGTTTACACTTAATCAGTTGGTGTGCGTTAGTGTGCGTTAGTACGCATTGGTACGAGTTAGTACGCGTTTTTTCCATAGCAGTGCATTAGGATGAAGATTTCAGTTAAAACGCGTTAAGTGTAAAAGGTGGCATAGAAAAACATGGGCATTACTTTGAAAATCAGTTTTCTTTCCGTTTTCACTGAGAGCAACGGATTAAGTGTAAAAGGGCCCTTAGGTTGATGTATACCTGCAGGATAGAGCTTACAGTTCTTGCAGGGACAACACAAGTACAGGATAGAGAGTTCAAAGGTTAAAGCTGTCCTTGTAGATAGGGATGGCTGCATAGAGCAGCTTTACTGCCCCTCACTGAGCCGCCCCTAAATTTCTGGTGCCCTAGGCCATGGCCTTGCCTTGCCAGAAATCCGGCCCAGCCCGTAATAGTATATACCTAGTGCACTTCCGCACGCTGCCTCTGCAGCGAGCGTCCTGGTTACCATCACTACAGACCACGGAGGACGCTGGAACGTGACGTCAGATCCGCCCATACGCGTGTGAGCCCGGTCCCCGGCTCGGCTGAGTGGGACGCAAGCTTGCGGAGGCTGTGTACGCTGTGCCAGCCACTTCTGAACCAGGTGAGACCTGCCCAGCAGCAGCGTTCATTTATTCTGATAGAGAGCTCAAAGCGCCCCTTCTTCTTTTTATGTTTTCCTACAGTGGTACTTTGGGAGCAACTGAGCACATTATGTTAGGGGCCTGATCGCACCAGGGGGTGTTACCAAGCACCCCATTCTTCTTCTTGTTGCTATGATGGCCGGGCAAGGGAGAAGGGGCAGCTGGGCCAGCCAGGACACTTGTGGCTCCTGTGCCAGCTCACTAGGCTCCTGTGATGTAAATCCGGGCCTAGCTCTGGTTGAATGATCTTTTTCGCACAGGAAATGTTCTCCACGCTTATTGGCAAAATATGGCACAGCTAGTTTAAATATTGGAAAAGCTAATTACAGATTTTCTTTACTACAAACTTTTGCAGCCACAATTCTCACAAGTAAAGTAGAAAGTTGGCACTGAGCCAAAACCTTGTAGTAAACGCCTTTGAGACATCCGTGGTAAGGGGATATGTGGACACAAAAACACCCATAGACGTCTACTGCAGGCAGAAGTAGTTTTGTATTAAAGAGCTTTTAGATGTCCAGGGTATATGGATGTGAAAACACAGACCACCTATAGAAGTCGGCTGCAGTCTAAAGCCTGGGAGGGGGAGGGCAGATCTGTAACCCTAATGCCTGGTACACACCATGCCATTTCCCATCAGATAGATGGGTCGAACAGATCATTTCAGACAGGTCCGATCTGATTTCCAATCGTTTTGCTGATCGATTTGCATAGAAGTGATTAGAAAATCAATCAGAAAAACAATTGGAAATCCGATCGGATTTGTCGTAAATGATCTATTGAACTATCTATCTGATGGGAAATTGCATGGTCTGTACCAGGAATTAGGGTTACAGATCTGCCCTCCCCCCCCCACCCCTCCCCAATAAAAAAAGGAAAAAAGGAAAGGAAGTTTAAAGAGTAACTGTTAGGCTTAAAAACAAAAATCTATTCCCTATTTCTATCGGTAATATAGATAAAATTGATACTAAAAAGGCAATGCCTAACTTAAAAACAAATCTTACTTTTTTTTATTGTAGATAAATCCTCATGTCCCCATCTCTAAAGCCGCAGCAAGAAGCCGCATAACCGGAGATGCAGTGCAGGCTGGGGCGGGAGGGAGTTCTCCTTTGCTTTTTTGCCCAGACACAGCTAGTTCAGCCTGATTGGCTGCAGCCTGTGTCACTCAAGCCTGTCCCTCTCTCATTGGCCGCCTCGCGTCTGCACTGTCCTCCCTGCACTCTGTCGGCATCTCCGTAATTTTATTCGGGGGGCATCTCCGCATCCATGGGGACCCCGGCCCCGCCACCATTTACAAAGGGACTCCCCCTGCATTATCCCTCCACCCCGCAACATCCCCGCCCGCAGCACCACAGAGCCCAGCGGGGAAGAACACACGCAGCGCACACAGATTCTCCTCTGGTGCTGGAGCTGCACATATTCTTCCCTGCTAAGTGCTGTTATGCTAGAAGACGAGATGGACGCTGCAGGGCTGAGGGTAAATACAGGGGGAATCACTTCTGATATAGTAGCAGGGCTGGGGGGGTTCTCATGGATGCAGGGGTGTCAGCAATTGCTGTAGGTAGGAGGGAAGGGGGGTAAGGGAGGAAATGACCTCAGCATTGGCTTCGCTGGAGGGACTAAAGATGGCCCCTGCCAGGGAACAGAATTCTCTGCATTTCCGTATTTTTGTTTTATAAAATTCACTGAAATGAAATTGTGGACAGTGCAATACATTTGTCATGTAAGTAGAGCTAGTATTTATCTACTTATATGTGTGCGTGTTTATCCTGGCATAGTATGGCTGACAGCTCCTCTTTAAATACTGCCCATTACCTGATTTGATATGTACTACGTATGTTTTCTTGTAGCACTGCCTAGGAGGAGGCGGCTATTTTCCAGAAGCCAGCCCCCGCCAGTGTGGAGACTTTGCCGGCTGGGACTGGGACGGCTATGGGAAACGTGCCGGGTGGAGTGCCTCCAAGGAGATCACCGAGTCTGCTGTCCTGCTCTTCTATCGCTAATCTGATGTGATAATTCTTGCTGCTTAAACTGCTGTAATGTGCAATAAATACAACTTCAATATGTAACAAACCAAGCAAAGGTAAATAATAAAAATACATTCCAAATATACTGGCATTCCAAGCATCAATGACTGTCTCAGATGGGTCTTACCGACATGACATCAGTAACTGGTTAGGGTGGTACTCAGGGTCATACCTACAATTTATGGGGACTCCTAACACTCACAAATCTTTCCCACTCTCCCCTTGGTGACCCCACAATCTCGGGTCCATAGGTCGGGGTCATATGACAAATGTGGTCAACATGGCTCCTCCCACCCCATAACAAGTGTGACTAAGAGAACTGTAATAAACGGTGGCGAGGCAGCTGCGGTGAACAGCGCTACCACCGCAGCTGCTTCCGTCTCCCTGCCTGGCAGTGTACCCGTGCCTCGGGCGCGCGCACAGACAGGACTTTTATGCGGGGAGGAGGCGCGTCAGCTGACCGGCCGGTCGGCTGACGTCAGAGGAGACGCTCGCTGCTTCCCATTGGCTGATGGGTGTGGGCGTGCTCCAAGGGTCTCCTCTGCTTCTTAAAGGACTTCCGAGGCCAAAATCCGGGCCCAAAGCATAAAAAAAGTTAGCTACCTTCATGACTTTGTAAGGCACGGAGGACGCCGTCCGCGCCCTCCGTGCCGTTCCGCCTGGTCCCCTCTGGTGAATAGCCCCCCGAAAGGCTGCGACCCCACGGTCCGGGTCGGCATCTTCTGCCCCTATAAAGATGGCCGCCGGAGCTGGCCACGGCTGCGCAGTCCGCATAGCCGCTACTGCGGCTGCGCAGCTCTAGGGCCAACCCTCCGATCCACGCTGCCTGTTACGTGATCGGGGGGTTGGCCCTAGAGCTGCGCAGCCGCAGTAGCGGCTATGCGGACTGCACAGCCGTGGCCAGCTCCGGCGGCCATCTTTATAGGGGCAGAAGATGCCGACCCGGACCGTGGGGTCGCAGCCTTTCGGGGGGCTATTCACCAGAGGGGACCAGGCGGAACGGCACGGAGGGCGTGGACGGCGTCCTCCGTGCCTTACAAAGCCATGAAGGTAGCTAACTTTTTTTATGTTTTGGGCCCGGATTTTGGCCTCGGAAGTCCTTTAAGCCAGGCAGAATCACTCGCAACTTGTCAGCTGTTGCGAATACTTCGTGTTAGCGCTCAGACCTTTTGATAGCTTAATCTATTAGCATTGAAAGACTGTATATTATCTGTCTATGACTCTGGCTTGTTCTGACTTCCCTCTCGCTTTACGATTCTGTACTTTTGCCCATCTGATCTTGCTGCCGACTCTGCCTGTTAAACCTTCTTGTCTTTGCCTTCTGATTTTGTACCTTATCTGCCTGTCTGTTGCCAACTCGATTAGTCTGACCACTCTACTCTCACCAGGGAGCCCTTGTCTCTGGTGAGGGGCTCTGTACTGTTAGTACCCACCAGCTCCTCTGGTGAGGTGTTGCTAAACCTATCAGTACTTACTGTTGCACCAAGCACTATACCTTGCAATTAGCTATCACATCTGTGGCTTGCTATCAGGGGCGTAGCAATAGGGGGTGCAGAGGTAGCGACCGCATCGGGGCCCTTGGGCCAGAGGGGCCCCGAAGGGCCCTCCCTCAACTACAGTATTAGCTCTCTATTCTTCCTGTGCTCCTAATAATCACTTCTATAGATACTTTGTATAGTGATAATCATTAACAAACTGCTCCCCACCCCCTTCTTGCACCTCTGACACTGTAGTTGCCATTGGCAGGTTTTGGTGCGCCGTAGCAATTGTTATGTATAGAGTGCTTGGGGGGGCCCCATTGTAAAACTTGCATCGGGGCCCACAGCTCCTTAGCTACGCCACTGCTTGCTATACTTGCATTATTGGTGATTCTGCAAATCACCATATAATCAGGTATAGTGTCTGGGTTATTGGTGATACTGCAGATCATCTAATAACCAGACATCTGTTATTTGCTGACACCAAGCGTTACAAGAACACAATATCTGGGTATGCAGCTGTTGGAGGTGTTTTGAATGCCCTACAAGGAAAAAGCACAGAGACAACAGGAGCCCAAACGGTGCAGTTTGTCACAGTAATTGGAGGAAAAAGGGGATGGTAAATAAATGATACTCACAAAGGTGGACTGCGTAAGGGAAACCAATCGCTGTAGGCAGGTGGAGATATGACCCCGACTCCACTCGGGTATCTATACAGAGCTGGAGATGGTCTCATTCTTGTAGCAAAAACACATCTCGATTGACCTAAAAGGTGGTTGAAGCCACCGAGGATCAATGAGGGATAATAACCCCCCCTCCCAACGGGAGGGTAAAGGCACAGGATAAGGGGTAAGAGGCACCCAGGTGTGATAAAATACTTTAAAATCAATAACATAGAAAAAGATGAGGTGGCTTAACTCAATAAAGACAAATTAATCTTTTATATGAATTTATATTATGCACTGGCAATATGTTTCGTGGGTACATGCCCACTTCCTCAGGCCAAATAAAAAGTTCCAAACATTGCTGTTAGCCACAAGTTAGGCACTTCTCTTGCAGTTAACAGCACTGTTTGGCACTTGGCACCTTATCTTTTTTCTATTTTATTGATTTTAATGTATTTTATCACACCTGGGTGTCTCTTCCCCCTTATCACATGATCTGGGTAATGGGCCTCTGTATTGGTAAGTAGGTGGGGCACCTCACAACCCTGGGAACTCTTGCAATAGGAGGGGTTGCTTCCCCTAGAGGTACGCATCTGGGTAAAAAAGTGTCAACAATTTCTTATTCATGGAAGTCTGAATGGGTTGTTCTATACATCATACCGTCATTACGTAAATCTGGTTTTGATGGTCTCACTTTGTCCGGTAAGTAGCAGGAATAATCCAATAATTACTGCTGCACTCTCCGTGATCTGAAATACACATAAAGAGACTCCACATAGGGTAATAACGTTCTGTCTGCAGATTGCTTCTAGCACACCACCTCCGTGTCTGTGTATTCGTGAGAATGTGTGCCCCTCTCCTATAAATCCACTTCCTTTAACTCTATGTGCTCAGCAGAAAAAAGACACCTCAGCTTCCAGGTGGGTCTTAAGTTTTAATCATAAGCCTCTTGCTTGTACTCTTGTCCTGTAAAGATATATGATCTCCACATAGGGTAATACTGTTTCTGCTAATTACAGCAATATACAACACTTCTCCACTGTGCTTATTAAGTGATCACAGTCTGTGTTGGTGACAATCCCTTCACCCCACACTAGTCGTTCACCAGATATAGCCCACCTCTGGTTACAGGTGGATCATGCGCATAGGGTATCTCCTAATAGCATTCAACGGCATATGCAAAGATTCTTAGCCTCTCTTGAGGATTCTTTTATTCCAAAATACGATCTCAATAAAACACTAAAATTCAGATAGCGTAAAACTGTAAAAAGTTTACCTCTGGGCGCAATTAGATTTGCACTTACGCATCAAGGTAAAACTATGGCATGTAACATAAATTGCTGCCCAGGGCCCATCCGCTTAGTGGGTCCCAGGTGAGGGTGCTGCGGCATCCCGCTTGGGTCCTCTATCCCGCCGTGTGTGAGCCTCCGGTTCACGCAGCTACCATTGACCGGCCGGTCCGTTCACAACCTTGCGTTTGCATGTCAGACCTTAACTACTTCAGCCCTAAGTCGTTTTCACTTTATGCATCCGAGCAATGTTCACCTCCCATTCATTAGCCCATAACTTTATCCCTACTTATCACAATGAACTGATCTATATCTTGTTTTCTCCGACACCATTTAGGCTTTCTTTGGGTGATACATTTTGCTAAGAGCTACCTTACTGTAAATGCATTTTAACAGTAAGAATAAGAAAACAATGGAAAAAAATCATTATTTCTCAGTTTTCGGCCATTATAGTTTTAAAATAATATATGCTTCCATAATTAAAACCCACGTATTGTATTTGCCCATTTGTCCCAATTATTACACTGTTTAAATTATGTCCCTATCACAACGTATGGCGACAATATTTTATTTGGAAATAAAAGTGCATTTTTTCTGTTTTGCATCCATCACTATTTACAAGCTTATAATAAAAAAAATAGAAATATTTCATCTTTACATAGATATTTAAAAAGTTTAGACTCTTAGGTAAATATTTATGTGTTGTTTTTTTATTGTGTTTTTTTTTAATTATTAAACATTTTATTTTGGTATTTTTGGGAGGGTGGGATGTAAATAGTAATTTTTTAATGTAAATATTTATATGTTTATTTTTTATTTTTTTTCAATGTAGATGTACTTTTACTTTTTGGCCACAAGATGGAAACCTTAGTTTTGTTTACATGACGTCACTCTAAGCGTAACATGTATGTTTAGAGGGACGTAGGAGGCAGAAAAAGTGAGGCTTCAGAGAGAAGCTGTCGCTTTTTCTGCGGGGGAGAGGAATCAGTGATTGGGCACCATGGCCCGATTCATTGATTCCTGGGCTAACGAACCGCGGCCGGGAGCACGCGTGCACGCGCGATCGGCCTCGGGTGCGCGTGGTAGCGCACATGGCCTCCTGGACGTAGCTTCTATTTCCAGGAGGTGAAAGTAGTTAAGCTCCACCCTACGCGTTTCATCCTCAAGCCAGACTTATCAGGGGCTCCCACACGGCGAGATAGAGGACCCAAGCAATTTATGTTACATGCGCGTAAGTGCAAATCTAATTGCGCCCAGAGGTAAACTTTTTACAGTTTTACGCTATCTGAATTTTATGTGTTTTATTGAGATCATATTTTGGAATAAAAGAATCCTCAAGAGAGGCTAAGAATCTTTGCATATGGCCGTTGAATGCTCTTAGGAGATACCCTATGTGCATGATCCACCTGTAACCAGAGGTGGGCTATATCTGGTGAGCAACTAGTGTGGGGTGAAGGGGATTGTCACCAACACAGAGTGTGATTACTTAAAGGGGAACTTCAGCCTAAACAAACATACTGTCATTAAGTTACATTAGTTATGTTAATTAGAATAGATGGGTAATATAATTTTTTACCCACCCTGTTTTAAAAGAACAGGCAAATGTTTGCGATTCATGGGGGCTGCCATCTTTGTCATGGGGGCAGCCATCTTTTTGGTTGAAAGGAGGTGACAAGGAGCAGGAGACACAGTTCCAACTGTCCTGTGTCCTGATAACCCCTCCCAGCTGTACACACTAGGCTTCAAATGTCAAATTCAAAATGTAAAAAAAAGAAAAATTGCACCAAAACAGCAGAACGAGAGCAACAACATCAGAAATCCCATCATGCTTTGCACAGCATCAGGGGAAAAAAGCCCGGGCAGTTTTCTTCTGTGCAGCTAAAAATGAGGCTTGGATAAGAGAAACCATGTTTTGATGCTGTGAAACTGTTAAAGAAACACCAGGCCTTTTCAGTGCTGCTGAGTCGATTTTTAGTCCGGAGGTTCACTTTAAGCACTGTGGAGAAGTGTTGTATGTTGCTGTAATTAGCAGAAACAGTATTACCCTATGTGGAGATCATATATCTTTACAGGACAAGAGTACAAGCAAGAGGCTTATGAATAAAACTTAAAGGGATACTGTGGGGGGGGGTCAGGGGAAAATGAGCTGAACTTACCCGGGGCTTCTAATGGTCCCCCGCAGACATCCTGTGCCCGCGCAGCCGCTCACCGATGCTCCGGCCCTGCCCCGGTTTACTTCTGGAATTTCTGACTTTAAAGTCAGAAAACCACTGCGCCTGCGTTGCCGTGTCCTCGATCCCGCTGATGTCATCAAGAGGGCCCAGCGCAGGCCCAGTATGGTCTGTGTCTGCGCAGTACACTCCTGGTGACATCAGCGGGAGCGAGGACACGGCAACGCAGGCGCAGTGGTTTTCTGACTATAAAGTCAGAAATTCCAGAAGTGAACCGGAGGCGGGGCCGGAGCATTGGGGAGTGGCTGCGCCAACACAGGATGTCTGCGGGGGACCATTAGAAGCCCCGGGTAAGTTCAGCTCATTTTCCCCCGACCCCCCTACAGTATCCCTTTAAGACCCACCTGGAAGCTGAGGTGGCTTTTTTCTGGTGAGTGCATAGAATTAAATGAAGTGGATTTATAGGAGAGGGGCACGCATTCTCACGAATACACAGACACAGAGGTGGTGTGCTATAGGCAGACAGAACGTTATTACCCTATGTGGAGTCTCTTTATGTGTATTTCAGATCACAGAGAGCGCAGCAGTAATTATTGGATTGTTTGAATGTTAGACTTTTCTGCAACGATCCCAGTAACAAGTAAATTGTGAACAGAACTTTGGGGACATTTTGGTGCAATTGTACACTTTGAAGGAGCAGGAATAGTTATCAGTTATAAATTCGATTAGCCAATTAGCCAAAAAACAGCATCATGTGGTTCTTTTTTTTTTAAAGTTTAGCAACACCCTGATATTTAATCATAAAAACTGTAAACGTAACCCCTGTAACTACAGGCAAAGTAAATGTATTTAAAAATCATAATAATAGGACCTGATTTCTGGAAAGGCTTAAAGGCAGCAGCAGCCCACGGAGGTACCCGGAAGTGAAATTCGAGTTACTACATATCGAGGAGAAGGCTGCGAATGGAGAACATCCCATGAAATAGGGAAGATGATGCCCAGGGCCGTGCAGAGGATCCTCAACCGGATGGTGCTCAAATGTGAAAAAGGGGTCCTAATCAATCAATCGTGTTAAATTGTGTATGTGATACCTTCTCTCCACAACGCAATATCAGGCAGACTTTGTGTCTCCTTCCAACCAAGTCTTTTGGCACAACCACCCTTAAATCAGCAGTGATAGGTGCCCACTATTAGAGTGGGCAAAGTGGAGCCTGATGTAGGCACGGACTCACCTTTCATTACTGGGACCTCTGTCCCTCTTGATCAGCACCCAAGCTTATTTTCAGGCAAAGATTGTGCAGTGGTTGTTAAGCAATTGAAGGTGCAAAATGGCAGTAAGTGGCAAGGTGCAGTGGGTACCCAGATGCAGTGGGTGGTAAGAAGCAAAGGTCCAGTTTGTGCCAAGCTGCATTGGGTGTGGAAGTGCCAAAGTACGGTTTGTGTCAAGCTGCAGTAGGTACAAAGGTCCAGTTTGTATTGGGTGTTTATTTGCATTGGGTGTTACGCAGTATTGGGTGCTGAATGAGTAGCAGATGTTGATAAACAATAGTGGGTCCCATGTGAGTGTTAATTGGTACAGGGAGCCATTCAGTTGCTGGGTACAGGCCAAGAGTGTGTACTAGGTGCATGTAGGTGCAGTGAGCAGGACATGAGTGAGTAGGGAGTGTCATATGTGGTCTGGATGTGTGCCATGGGAGAATACTGGGTCTCATATGGGTTCGGACCAAGGGTGAGTACTGGGTGCTATTTGGGAGCTGCCCATGGACGAGTAGTAGGTGCATATAATGGCTTGGTAACTTGGTGCCGTGTGAGTACTTTGCCATGTGGGAGTTTATTAGGGGTGTCGTGTGAGTCCTAGGTGCAAATACTGAGTGCCAAGTTGGTACTGGGAGTGAGTACATGAAGCCATATGGGTGATAGCAGGGGAGGACTGGGACCTTATGGCCTGGGGGGGAAACTAGAGGCACGTTATCATGGCAGCCCCAGCCCAAATGACATCACACACACCCCACGTTTTATATGCCAGTAGTCACGTGGAGCGCCAATGCGGAAATACAGCAAGGACACTCGAGGGACAGCATGATAGGTAAAGTACAGGCACCGGGGGCCACATAATACATTTTGAGGGACAACGGCCGTGGTTTATGTTGTGTCGTACATTCATAGTTATCGCACACCGTGATTATCGCACCTGACAACCACATTGGCCCGAAATTTCCCACCATCTCAGATTGATACATTTAACCGATTTCCAGACAAATGTTTTATCTGATTCGATAATATCAAATGGTTGATCGTCTGTCAAGTTATTATTATTATTATTATTTAGTATTTATATAGCGCCGACATATTACGCCGACTGTACAGTGTATATATATATATATCTTGTCACTAACTGTCCCTCAAAGGAGCTCACAATCTAATCCCTACCATTGCCATATATCTATATTATGTAGTGTAAGTACTGTAGTCTAGGGCCAATTTTTTTTAGAGGAAGCCAATTAACTTATCCGTATGTTTTTGGAATGTGGGAGGAAACCGGAGTGCCCGGAGGAAACCCACGCAGACACAGAGAGAACATACAAACTCTTTTGCAGATAGTGCCCTGGCTGGGATTCGAACCAGGGACCCAGCGCTGCAAGGCGAGAGAGCTAACCACTACGCCACCGTGCTGCCCAGTTATCAGATGTATGGCCACTTTAATTCCCCAAGGGTCATTCCTCCCCCCCCCACCACTTATGTCCTCCCCTTCAACACCATCTCTACGAATCCCTCAAACAAGCCCCTCTTCCATCTCGGATATCCCCTCCCCCTTTACCAGACCACCATCTCCCTCAGTCAGGTAACATCTTTACTGACCTCCCTCCAGGCACCATGATCCCTGCCTCGCTAATGCTAATTTCCAAAGTTTCGGTACCCCTCCTTCCATCACTGTTTTCACTCTCCCCCCCTTCCCTTCAACATCCATGCTTTGCTTACCAGCTTTTTATTGGTGGGCAGTGGATCTCTGCCTGCCCATGACCCACTTTACTATAGTATGAAACCCTATATGCCACATCCATACTTAGTACTGACAGGTGGAAAAGGCATTATGATCAGGGATGGTCGTAGACAGCTAACTTCGCTACGCTGGAACTATGCGTAGTTTTATGCAATTATGCTTCGCCAAACTACGGCTACAAAATCAAATATTCGCTTTGTATGCATTTCGTAGACTACGCGTTAAAATACGCAATTACGCGTAGTGCGAAGGGTAGTGTAATACCTATAGTGGTGACTCTTCTATGCGTACATTACCCTTTCCAATGCGCAAATTTGTAAGCAATACAATTGCACGCAGAAAATTAGACGCGAATAACTACGCAATACACATGTTAACTACGCATAGTGGGCGTACCGCTACGCGTAAATGCGTAAGCTTAGTTTTGAAACTTAACCTACGAACTACGATGCATAGTTGTGAACTACGATGCGTAAATTCGCACTGGCGTAGTTTCTGCTCATCCCTGATTATGATTCGATCATAGTAAAAGAATCTGTTAGTAACAATTGATGCACTGCGTTAAGCACCAATTACCCAAACCAGGAGCCCCATAGCAGCAATAATATGCTGCGCAGAGCGCGTAAGGGTAATTTGGGGCTCCGGTGACCGCCGTACCCCAAATTAAACCTCCCTCCGAGTTACAACGACTCGGAGGGAGAATAGTATTTAACTCTGCCGGGGAGTTTAGTGGCAGCAGGAAGAGCTGTCATTTGGCGCTTCCGGCGCCCAACTCACCCACAAATACTAAGGGCTCAGACACACTATAAGTGCTTTTCTCAGCTTTCTGAGAGCTTTTTAAAAAACGCTCCCATTGATTTACATTAAAATCACAGTAAAATTGCAATCGCTGTAAAATCACTCAGAAAAGTGCTTATAGTGTGTCTAAGCCCTTATGCAGAGAAGGGGAGAAACGTTGAGGAGAGAAAAGCTGAAAGAGAGGGAAAAGGGTATTTGCCTCACCAGGATTGCACTTTTATTTAACTTTCCTATATGACAAGAAGACACAGACACCCAGCACTAGGGGAAGAGAGAAACAAAGGTGAATGAGGGAGGGCTGGTGCACACCAAGAGTGCTTCTAATCGTTTTTCAAATAAAAGCGATTTAAAAGGCGACTGGCTACCCTATGACGGTGTTCTCACAGCAGCTTTGTGATTTTTTTCAAAATTGCATACATACTGCATGTAGCATTTTTCAGAGTGATTCCTTCATAAATAGCTCTCAAAATCGCTTCACAAAGTTGCACTCGCAAATTGCTAGCAATTGCTATTGCGATTTTGGCATACACTAGCCCAGAGAGAGGAGGAGTGGAGAGAAATTGAGAATAGCCTGAGATGGGACAGAGAGCTTATCTGTATTGCAGTCCCACATCACACAGAGGCCTCGATTCACCAAGCAGTGCAAACCCAGTTTTCGCGCGCCCTTGCGGTTGCGCGCGGACAGGCGTACGCCGTGGCTCGCGATGTGCGGACTCGCGCGGGAAATGGGTGCTCGCGCGCTAAATTGCACACGCGCGAAGAGCGGTGTGCTTCGCGTGAACCGGGGCTCTTCACGCGAAGTACTGCTCTTCACGCGATGCCTGCAAATGTGAAAATCTCGCCGGCACGTGCTTGCGTGGTAGCGTGCTCGCATGCTCGTGTGCGCGCGTTCTGCGGCTTCGCGCGAGCGGCTTCGCGCGAAAATGTGTGCAATTACATGTAATTAATTCTATTGGTGATTTCAATTGAGCTATGTAGTGTGTGTATTAAAGGATTAGTTGGAGGCTGCTTTGTTGTGGGTTGACATGGATGCTAATAGGAGGAGAAGCTTGCGCCTCTCTTCCCAGGTGCAGTCGCCCACCCCTGCTCGTCATGGCCGTAGTGGCCGATCCGATCGGCCTGGCTCTGACCGCGACCGCAGCCGCAGTCCCCGTCGCCACAGTCCCCATCGCACCAGTCCCCGAGGTGGCAGTTACCGCCACCACCGCAGTCCTAGCCCCCATCCTGGCACCTCCGGCACTCAGAGGACCACCAGCCAAGAGCCCCGGAGAAGGGGGATCCGTTTCTCAGAGGCCGAGAACTTGGTACTGTGTGAGGAGGTTGTTCTGCGCTTCGATCAGCTGTACGGGCGAGATTCTGGCAAGACAGATGTGGCTACCAAAAACCGCCTTTGGCGAATTATTTGCGCTGAAGTGTGCGCTGTGGACCATCAACAGCGGACCGAGCAGCAATGCCGCAAGCGGTTTGCCGACATCAAGCTGCGGCTTCGCAAAAAATTGACCAAGCTGCGTCAATATGCGTAAGTTTTGAAAGCATGTGTATTTTTTACAACAATGTTAGTTAATTAACCCTGTGCTAAATTACAATAATGGTCAATGTAATTGGTGGCATGTATATTATTTGTCTTCCACAACGGAAGCAAGAAATATGTCGTAGTGTAATTGCTGTTGGCCATCCATGGTTAAAGTAAATTTGATCCAATCGAAACCGTTTATATGTAGTATAATGGGCAATGCAATGTAGTATAATGGGCAATGCAATGCATAAACACATTTTTTTTTTCTTTGCGGCCTGGCACATAGCAAAACCAGCTATCACATCCACTAAATGCTAGAATATGTTTCAAGTGAATCTGAGCTGTGCAAATGTGTGTGAAGTGTAAGCTTTGCGATATATTTGGGGTGTTAAAGGCCCATAAGCCAGGATTGCTATCACCAGTATTGGCAACTCATCCCTTTAATTAGTCTCATATGTAAGTTATACCGGTTCAGGGGCTATTTGGACATAATCAGTGCCTTAACTGCATCCACCTAGCCCCAAAACCAGCATAATTCATGTGTCATTAATTAAAGGGATGAGTTGCCAACACTGGCTCCCACGCCGCCATCATCCACTTCCTGGATGGTCGTTACCGGCTCCAGTCACTTTTGGGGGACCCGGCGGATCCAACCAACAAAGGACGGCGTTGTGGGAGTGATCCGTGTCTATGGGGCTGGAAGTTATGTATACAATCTTTGGCTATGGACTCTGGTTCCCTTTAATAGGTTTTGTTTATTTTTTGTGTAGCGCTTCACCTAGCGTTTAGTGTTTTTCTGAACAGTCTTAAGGCTCATACACACATCAGACTATAGTGTTTGGGAAATGAAAGATCACAGACCAATCTTACCACCCTTCATGTAGTATGACAGCCATACTCTACACACTCTTTTCTATGGAGCAGAACTCCACATCAGATAAAAAACGTTGAAAGATGCTGCACACACAGATGCTGTACACACCCAAAAGATCAGTATCTGCAAAAGAGGTGTTCTTGCAAAAATGCATTCCTGCAAATTGCAATGCTCGTCGATGAGATTGCCAGATCAGCATACACACGATTTAGCTGTCATTCATCTGCAGATCAAGCAATCTTCCGCAGATCTGAAAATCCATCCTGGTGGATCTGATCTGCAGATGAATGTCAGTGAAATCATGTGTGTATGGTGTTCTGCATATCTCATTGACTATTTTTGCAATTTGCAGGAATGGATATTTTGCAGGAGCAGATCTTTGCCAGCTACTGATCGCTTGAGTGTGTGCAGCATCTTGCAAAGATTTTGGTCTGATGGGGAGTTCAGCTACATACAATAGACTGAGGCCTGGAACCCACTGAAATCAGCAAACGCAAAACGCAACCGCTAGCGTTTTGTCTGAGCGGTTTGCAAGCGGATTCATGCGCGTTTTTGGTCATGTTTTGCAACATTGTATTTTTTTCCCCAGCGGGTGCCTAGCGTTTTGCGTTTTGCGTTTTTATCCTGATTGGTCCTGTGAATTATTTTTCATTTTGTTACAGTGTGCTGAACCGCAAAACGCTAGCAAAACCGCTCAGTTTAGGTTTTGCTGAGCGTTTCTGCTAGCGTTTCAATACTTTACATTGAAGCGCTAACGCTCCCAAAATGCTGCAGGTCCTGCGTTTGCGTTTCTGGGAAACGCAAACGCTCCTGTGGAAGTTGCCCCATCCATTAACATTAGCCCAGCGTTTTGGCAAACTGCTAGCGTATCGCAGTGCTGCCAAAACGCTGCCAAAAGCGCTCCTGTGGGTTCCAGCCCTCAAGGTATGTCTCTCATACTACATGGAAGGGGGTAATATTGGTCTGTGAGCTTTCTTGTGGCCCACACTTTGAACTGACGTGTGTACACACATTAAAGGCTGCAGTAGTGTGTGAATTCGACATTACAAAGGTGCATGCAGTATGTGTCGGCTTTAAATACTAGCATGTGAAGTGTATGTTGAATGTTTGCCACTGGATCACAGTCACACAGACAGGATTATCAGGATAGTGCAGACTGGTTAGTTGTAGTGGTCTAATTATATATATTTTTTTTTTTGTTTGTTCAACATAGCCTTGGTACCGGTGGTGGTCCCCCCGCATCACTGGCGTTGCTCGATTATGAGCAGGTGGTAGAGCCGCATTTGATGACCGTGGCCCTGCATGGCATCCAGGGTGGGTACGATGCCGACGCGCCAACTTCGGATGAGGGTAATTCATGATGCTGTTTTCTTGGAAAGTGAACACGTGTTTGAGTATGCTTATGACATTTATAATGCTTTGTTTCTCTATGTCAAAATTGTAGGTGAAGGTGGGTCTGGCCTTCAGGCTCCTGCTGGAGTGGCACCTAGCATCCCACAATCAGAGGGCCCATCACGTTCTGCCCAAAATGCTGGTGAGTTTGCAGTGTATGTAGAAACTGCTGTTGAACAAGGCAGTGGAGGAGCTGGCTGTGTTGCCTAGTGTCCTAACCTTTGTGTTCCTCTTCCTTTGGTGTAGCTGTTGTTGGCTCTGCTGCTGCCGCACGGACTGATGCTGGACTGTCTTCTGTGGACTTAGCTCCCTCAGGACTAAGTGCTGGTGAGTTTGCAGTGTATGTAGAAACTGCTGTTGAACAAGGCAGTGGAGGAGCTGGCTGTGTTGCCTAGTGTCCTAACCTTTGTGTTCCTCTTCCTTTGGTGTAGCTGTTGTTGGCTCTGCTGCTGCCGCACGGACTGATGCTGGACTGTCTTCTGTGGACTTAGCTCCCTCAGGACTAAGTGCTGGTGAGTTTGCAGTGTATGTAGAAACTGCTGTTGAACAAGGCAGTGGAGGAGCTGGCTGTGTTGCCTAGTGTCCTAACCTTTGTGTTCCTCTTCCTTTGGTGTAGCTGTTGTTGGCTCTGCTGCTGCCGCACGGACTGATGCTGGACTGTCTTCTGTGGACTTAGCTCCCTCAGGACTAAGTGCTGGTGAGTTTGCAGTGTATGTAGAAACTGCTGTTGAACAAGGCAGTGGAGGAGCTGGCTGTGTTGCCTAGTGTCCTAACCTTTGTGTTCCTCTTCCTTTGGTGTAGCTGTTGTTGGCTCTGCTGCTGCCGCACGGACTGATGCTGGACTGTCTTCTGTGGACTTAGCTCCCTCAGGACTAAGTGCTGGTGAGTTTGCAGTGTATGTAGAAACTGCTGTTGAACAAGGCAGTGAAGGAGCTGGCTGTGTTGCCTAGTGTCCTAACCTTTGTGTTCCTCTTCCTTTGGTGTAGCTGTTGTTGGCTCTGCTGCTGCCGCACAGACTGATGCTGGACTGTCTTCTGTGGACTTAGCTCCCTCAGGACTAAGTGCTGGTGAGTTTGCAGTGTATGTAGAAACTGCTGTTGAACAAGGCAGTGGAGGAGCTGGCTGTGTTGCCTAGTGTCCTAACCTTTGTGTTCCTCTTCCTTTGGTGTAGCTGTTGTTGGCTCTGCTGCTGCCGCACGGACTGATGCTGGACTGTCTTCTGTGGACTTAGCTCCCTCAGGACTAAGTGCTGGTGAGTTTGCAGTGTATGTAGAAACTGCTGTTGAACAAGGCAGTGGAGGAGCTGGCTGTGTTGCCTAGTGTCCTAACCTTTGTGTTCCTCTTCCTTTGGTGTAGCTGTTGTTGGCTCTGCTGCTGCCGCACGGACTGATGCTGGACTGTCTTCTGTGGACTTAGCTCCCTCAGGACTAAGTGCTGGTGAGTTTGCAGTGTATGTAGAAACTGCTGTTGAACAAGGCAGTGGAGGAGCTGGCTGTGTTGCCTAGTGTCCTAACCTTTGTGTTCCTCTTCCTTTGGTGTAGCTGTTGTTGGCTCTGCTGCTGCCGCACGGACTGATGCTGGACTGTCTTCTGTGGACTTAGCTCCCTCAGGACTAAGTGCTGGTGAGTTTGCAGTGTATGTAGAAACTGCTGTTGAACAAGGCAGTGGAGGAGCTGGCTGTGTTGCCTAGTGTCCTAACCTTTGTGTTCCTCTTCCTTTGGTGTAGCTGTTGTTGGCTCTGCTGCTGCCGCACAGACTGATGCTGGACTGTCTTCTGTGGACTTAGCTCCCTCAGGACTAAGTGCTGGTGAGTTTGCAGTGTATGTAGAAACTGCTGTTGAACAAGGCAGTGGAGGAGCTGGCTGTGTTGCCTAGTGTCCTAACCTTTGTGTTCCTCTTCCTTTGGTGTAGCTGTTGTTGGCTCTGCTGCTGCCGCACGGACTGATGCTGGACTGTCTTCTGTGGACTTAGCTCCCTCAGGACTAAGTGCTGGTGAGTTTGCAGTGTATGTAGAAACTGCTGTTGAACAAGGCAGTGGAGGAGCTGGCTGTGTTGCCTAGTGTCCTAACCTTTGTGTTCCTCTTCCTTTGGTGTAGCTGTTGTTGGCTCTGCTGCTGCCGCACGGACTGATGCTGGACTGTCTTCTGTGGACTTAGCTCCCTCAGGACTAAGTGCTGGTGAGTTTGCAGTGTATGTAGAAACTGCTGTTGAACAAGGCAGTGGAGGAGCTGGCTGTGTTGCCTAGTGTCCTAACCTTTGTGTTCCTCTTCCTTTGGTGTAGCTGTTGTTGGCTCTGCTGCTGCCGCACGGACTGATGCTGGACTGTCTTCTGTGGACTTAGCTCCCTCAGGACTAAGTGCTGGTGAGTTTGCAGTGTATGTAGAAACTGCTGTTGAACAAGGCAGTGGAGGAGCTGGCTGTGTTGCCTAGTGTCCTAACCTTTGTGTTCCTCTTCCTTTGGTGTAGCTGTTGTTGGCTCTGCTGCTGCCGCACGGACTGATGCTGGACTGTCTTCTGTGGACTTAGCTCCCTCAGGACTAAGTGCTGGTGAGTTTGCAGTGTATGTAGAAACTGCTGTTGAACAAGGCAGTGGAGGAGCTGGCTGTGTTGCCTAGTGTCCTAACCTTTGTGTTCCTCTTCCTTTGGTGTAGCTGTTGTTGGCTCTGCTGCTGCCGCACGGACTGATGCTGGACTGTCTTCTGTGGACTTAGCTCCCTCAGGACTAAGTGCTGGTGAGTTTGCAGTGTATGTAGAAACTGCTGTTGAACAAGGCAGTGGAGGAGCTGGCTGTGTTGCCTAGTGTCCTAACCTTTGTGTTCCTCTTCCTTTGGTGTAGCTGTTGTTGGCTCTGCTGCTGCCGCACAGACTGATGCTGGACTGTCTTCTGTGGACTTAGCTCCCTCAGGACTAAGTGCTGGTGAGTTTGCAGTGTATGTAGAAACTGCTGTTGAACAAGGCAGTGGAGGAGCTGGCTGTGTTGCCTAGTGTCCTAACCTTTGTGTTCCTCTGCCTTTGGTGTAGCTGTTGTTGGCTCTGCTGCTGCTTCGGGGAGTGATGCTGCAGTGTTTTTGATGACCCTCCAATCTGTGGACTTATCTCCGGCAGGATCAAGTGCTGGTGAGTTTCCTGTGTATGTAGAAACTGCTGTTGAACAAGGCAGCCGAGGAGCTGGCTGTGTTGCCTAGTGTCCTAACCTTTCTATGTGTGCTCCTTTTTGTGTAGCTCATGTGATTTCTGGGTCCAGTCTGGATGAGGGCCTGCAGTCTGACTCATGGCAACATGAGGAGGCTTCCCATGGAGCAGCAAGTGCTGGTGAGTTTTATGTGTTAGTATATGTCCTTGAGGCCAAAGGATATGAAGAGGGATTTGCTGGCTAACATATCTTCCTTGTGAAAACACTGTGACAGTGTAGCATGTGGCCGGTGGAGAGGTGTGTGGGTAATGTTCCGAGTCTATACATCTCAAAGCATGCAGCTAATCTGCCACAAAGGACCTTTCAATGGCTCTTGAATGGCAAGTGACACATGGGTTGGTGAGGTAGTGAGTGCACATGAGCATATACGCCTTTGTTAAGGATTTGCTAGTGCCTGACTCCATTATTTTTCTTGTATGATCTACAATGCTCCATGTCCAACCACACCTACATGGCATGGCATTTTGCAGGGACTATCAATTTTGACCAATAGGAATGCTGCCATTGGAGGTTAGATGTTGTAATTCACATTGAAAGAAGGAATCTGTGAATCCAAACATTGATCCTCTACATGGCGTTTGTTTTTGTGTAAGATATGTTGTTGGTATGGTGAAATAAACACACAACATTCACTATTAAGTTTCAGCAATGCATTGGTACTGACCTTGGGTGTGTGAAGCCTCATCAGCCTTCAGAGGCTTCCCACCTTTTCCTCTGTCGTTGGTGGTGCAGGGTAGGGAACCCAGAGCTGACCATTTTTTTTATTTGGGCAATGTTACCCTTTTGGCCCTCCAGTGGGGGCACTTTAGTGAGGATTATAATTGTGATTGTTGTGAATAGGCATTTTCCGTGCTTCACACTATAGTATGCTGGCCACTTGTGTCTGAGCATTATAGTTGCTGCATGGCGAATGCCTATTGTAGTCAATTTCTGTCAAGAGGACCCGTACTGTGCATGTGGTTGCGTGTGCTAGGTTCCGAGGTCAATAGCAGTTGGTTGAGGAGGATAGTGTCCACCACCATGGGACGGAGGAGGGGGGAAACGGTCAATAGGATCCAAAGCCTTGATACACCACAGGTGGTTCCCCCCCCCCCCCCCACGGTAATGTTTTGCCAAGACTGGTTCAATGTAACCACCATGGAGGCTGTCCATGTACTTTACAGTGAGAAGCACATACAAATTAGATTTGTGTATTTTGTCTGTATGTGCTTCTCACTGTAAAGTCCATGGCCAGCCTCCATGGTGGTTACAGTGAACCAGTATATATGTATGTCGATGTCTCCAATCAAGGCAATTGTGAAGAAAATAGTACCATGTACCTGAGTCTGCAAACCTTACATTAAAGGGTGGCAAAAGGAACAGCTGGCATATACTGGTATTTTTGAGAGCACATCCAACCAACAGATCACTCAGGCCAAACATTTGATGATACAGGGATTGTATGGCTGGCTTCACTGGCAACAGAATGTGATTGTATTTCAGTATGAAAATGAACAATATCTGTGGAGATGCTGCCAATGCCTTGTGGTTTCCACAGACACCACTCATACATTACCAGCTCTGCTGAGCGGTAGTCCCCCTCTGTCCCTGTTGCTTCTTCTCTGCGCTGGCCTCCATCTGCACTTATTGCTGCTTTACTTTTAAACAGAGGGTGGTGTAGTGTGTCAAGTTTGAGCGGTGCCAGGAAGTTATATGAAGCTGCAGTCAAGTGCTGCCCAAAAAGCTGGGGGGGGGGGGGGGGGACACAGGGTGACTTGTGCTGTCAGTAGCCGGGAATGTTTTGCTGCTACTGTCATCCATTTGAGTGCCACTATAGAGCCACTCCCAAAGGCCCCGTCAATTTTTGAAATTTGATGTATGGATTGATTGAAAGTAAAGATTTTACTTCAACAATGGTGTAGGCAGTGTTTGGGCACTGATTTCACACCATATTCCATCACACTCAGGGATGCAGCTGTATATAACCGGCACTCTAGTTTTGTGATTTGTGGCCTTCAAAAGTCAATAGCATTTCCTTTGGAACTAAATAACAGTTGCATGACTTTGCTGTTTGTGTGACCCTAATATTTAGTGCAACTGCCCCTGAAGAAGCATGTAGATCATGTGCTGTGGTCAAAGTTATCAAGGATTTGAGACATCACATTTGACCATGAAGACAGGCAAATACATCATCAGCACTGTTAAGCAACTGTTATTGTTTACAAGGAAGCATCCATATTAGTCCATATCCCTCTCAATCTGGTTTTCATTTAAAGCCACATCACACGCTTTGCAATTTAATGCAGTACATGAACTTTCGGGTCAGGAAACTTATTTGTTTGTATTAAACATTGCGGGCCATTGTGACAGTATGTAAATGCAAAAGTGATGGTTTGCATTTGTTTTCAGTTCATTTTAAACTATAGCTCACACTGACTCTAATCATGATGTTGTCATTGTGTTGGAGCCTGTGCATGCTGACCCTATTTTTTTTGGTTTCTTGAATTTGTAATGTCTAGTTTTGTGTGAAAGGTTGTTTGGGTTGTTGCAAACTTCTACTTAGAAACCATTTACTCTTCTCTTCCTAGGTGAGGAAATGTCACTGCATAGTGGTTCCGATGTGATGGTTGAATTGCCAGGGCCAACCCTCAACCTTCATGTCTCTGCAGAAAGCAACACCACGATACCTATTATGTCACCCACTTCTGACCAGGCCAGCTCCGGCACCTCCTCCCATTCCACAAATTACACCAGGGCCGACTATAATAACGACCGGTGGCATTCCCAGCACTTTCTTCAAGCCCAAGAGGACTATCGTAGACTAATGGAGGAACACATGGCCCGCTTCCACCAGGACTTTGTCACCTTGAATCGGACTTCTACAGACATGGGTGGAAATGTGCAGAGACTGGCCAATGCCGGAGTGGGCCTTGAGGCGAGCCACGTGCGTTTGGCCGAGGATCTTCATCGCCAGAACTTGATTCTGAGCCGGATGGCTCGGGTTGGCGAAACCCAAAATCAGATCTTGGGGCGGTTGGCTAATGGTCAAGAGCTACAAAACATCACTCAAGCCAGAATGGCTGAAGCCATTGAAAGACACAATGAAATAGCTGAAAGGCAGAATGATTTGCTGCTCCAAATTTTGAATAAATAATTTTTGGGGCCACACATTGCAGTTCCATTTTTTTTCTTTTGGGGGTATACCTTATTAAGAGTGTTAATCTTTAAAAAACATGCATCTGATTAGGTTCCTACATTAGTGTCCTTTGAAGAGTACTTTATTGTTCAAACAAAACAATTCAGACTGAGGTATGGCCACCAATAGATTAGTTCACATTGTGTAGGGCCACTTGTTTCCCCTAAATTTTTAAAAAATATTCACTATGTCCTTAGTTACACATTGACTATTGCAATATTATAATGCTGTCTGAGTGTGAAGTTCTCAGCCATCATTGTAGTTGGGCGCTTGGGACTGTGACCATGCCAATAGGTTATGTATAACAAGTTGACCACACACTGCAGAAAGCATTGGCCTGAAGGCCCACAAACAGTGAAATGGATGTAATTTAAAATCTGTCTCACTTTCATGCATATTGCCCATGTATGTTGCGTGAGAATACATGCACTGTTGGTGGGCCGTGTGGCGATGGAGTTGGAACTGTGCATTATGCTGGATACACACGTTGCTTTTGCGCGCTCAATTTTCCCGTCAAATTTTTTTAGGCAAACATTTCCAAGGAGGAAAATCAAGCGCTAAAACGCACCGTGTGTATCCAGCATTAGGTGTTTGGAGAAAGATAATTAGGCCAGTAATGTAACCAGAATCTCCAAAACATGTGTAGTGAAGGAAGCCTAAGTTGTAGCAACTATAGACCAACAACACAATGCTAACCACAAGTGTACCATTTGAAACATATATTTGAAAATGATCGAGCAACATCAAACTATATACACAATATATACACGCAATAGACAATATACAAATATACACACAATATCAAAATATATACAACTATGTACACAATATATACACACACAATATCAAAATATATACAACTATCTACATAATATACAAATATATACACACACGATATCAAAATATATACAAATATCTACATAAAAATATATACAAATATATATACACACACAATACAAAACTATCTACACACAATCTCAAACTATATACATCAGCTACACATAAAACCAATAAAACAAATTAAACAAATAAAATTATGTACATTACTCCGAGTCGGAGAGGGCCCCCTGCAAAGCAGCAGCCATTTGGGCCATTTGTCTGGCTATGGCTGCCAATTGGGAACGTCCTGTAAAAAAAAACACAACAAAACAAAAGTTAGGTTAAAAACAAGATGCATGGAAACTTTCTTGAAGTAATAAGAATGGTTACACTTACTCTGGCGTCTTCGGCCAGGTTGTTGGGCTGCAGGTGGGGCTGGGGGGCCTTCCGGGGCCACAAGATCCGGTGGGCCTCCCAGGGCTTCGGCCTCCAGAGCTGGGGGCCCAACATCAGGTGGGTCCTGGGATGGCCCACCTTCTTCACCCACATCCAACGGAGGGGGCTGGTCCGGAGCCTCGTCCGAGTCCTCATGTGCCGGGTCCCCGCGGTGTCGGCGGGGTGGCATTGGTGCATCTATAGAGAGCAAAAGAAAAACATAGGTATTTAAGGCCCATGCTACATGAAAGGTGGTCATTTTTTTGGGGCCTAATGGTTACCTGCCATTATATAGTAGAGAGTCAGCAATACAGCCATTCAGAATGCTCCCTCCCTAATAGTGGCTCTGAAAGCAGACATGTGGCAGATATGTACATCTATTAGTAAGGATTCCATCAGCCTGTAGGTACCTTCTTGGATCATTAAGGGGGCTGTGACGGATGGTACTTAAGTGGTTCAGCCACTTAAGGGTGATCAGCACTGTTTCACACAACACAATTCGTATACCTCTGTATTGTGTAAAGAAGTATATTGCTAACTAGATGTAAGATTACACAATGCTTACCAAATGTACTATGACATTGTGCACAATCGATGTTGTATAACGCAAGTTGATTCAATGAATTACGTAGCCATTTCCCTTATCTTCATTTGAAATAGTTTGAGTGACAGAAACAGATTTCATCATCAGTGGGGCCCATTCCAATAATAAGCCATCAATCCAACCTCGCCTATAACGTTTGTCACTATTACTTTGCTTTATAAATGCACATGGATGTGTGTGAAATAATTTGTACATTCCCACGAACCAAGTTATGGTTTGACAATGATGGTGCAGAGAACACACCTGTAGTACTGGTGTATGGGCAATCACACAAACACTCGCTGCTATATCTGTAGTGCTATTTCATGGTTAAATGCAATGGTGTGTCCAAGGCATGAAGGGATCTGCTTGGCCTATAACGAATATTCACAATTTCTTACACAACAGTGCAACAAAAAAAAGGGGAGAAGAGATCGAGAGCCCCCGATAGTGTATTATCGTATGATATATGGCACAATTGTGGAAAAGAAAGATTTATACTCACAAGTATGGGTTGCCAATTGGGGCAACCACTTCAATCGCAGACGAGGAGATTAGACCTGTCCTCGTTCAGGTTTAAGAAAGTCGCTCTCCGTAGAAAAAAGGAAAAGGGGTGTCAACACCCATCCACCAGGTGGATCAAATTGTACTCAAAAAGAGGAGGCGCCAAAAGGATAAAAGGAGAATCAGATTTAAAATGTTAAAATTGTAGGTGGCAATGGTGGACTTGCTCACCTCACAAAAACACCAGCACTGGTTAAGTGTAATAAAATCACAAAATTTAATAACTACTCCTTATCAAAAAACAACAAAATTTGCAACGCGTTTCACGGATCTCAAGTCCGCTTCATCAGGCAACAAAAAATCACATAGGCAGGAGCAACCGTGGTGCTGTGTAAACACGTATGGCGCCTCCGCAGCGGAGGCGCCATACGTGTTTACACAGCACCACGGTTGCTCCTGCCTATGTGATTTTTTGTTGCCTGATGAAGCGGACTTGAGATCCGTGAAACGCGTTGCAAATTTTGTTGTTTTTTGATAAGGAGTAGTTATTAAATTTTGTGATTTTATTACACTTAACCAGTGCTGGTGTTTTTGTGAGGTGAGCAAGTCCACCATTGCCACCTACAATTTTAACATTTTAAATCTGATTCTCCTTTTATCCTTTTGGCGCCTCCTCTTTTCTTACACAACAGTGTACCAAACATAGGTTTCTATATCACTGTAATGGTAATAGAGATGCATGCTCGTTCCTGTGCTCTAGGTAATGATCCCACATAAAACCTACTTAAGCTACCCCTGCAATATGCATTGAGGCTCCTTCAGTCCCCAATTTGGGCCACATAAACACAGAAAGCATGGCACACACAATTACATAGGGACCTGTAAATTACATATTTAGCTTACCAGCGGCCAGCCATCATAATGCTGATCGTTCGTATACATTACTTACCAGGAACATGCTCCCGGCGGACCTCTCGGACGAAGCTCCGCTCACGACGCTTCATGTCGGACCACCTCCGCTGGATCTGGGTAATGCTGTGGTGGCCCTGGAAGTGCTGGCGGAGCTCACTCTGCAGCTCCTCCATCACACGCCTTTTGGCGTACATGTCCGCCAGCCCGTCATAGTTTGTACGGAGGAGTGTCTGTAAGAGAAACAAGATTGGGAAAAAATTATCTTTTCAAATGAAAGTATAGCTGAGATAGACATGTGTATGTACAGTGGGTAGCACACAAATAACCAACTATGCTGTGTTCCTTTTCACTTTCTGTGTCTGAAAGAGTGACATATGTGGTATTTTAAGTGGGTGACTCACTCCTGAGTCTGTAGTGACACTGATTGGATTGTTGTTAACTCTAATTTAATGTATTTTATTCAAACTCATTATCTGGATAGTAAGTAGTTAATATAACTTTGCTTGTTGCAGTGAGGCAACTCTCACTTGCTGTCTGAGTCTGAAATGAGTGAGCCACTTAACAAACAACAAATGTTTCAAGCACAGAATGACAACAAACACAGCATTGTTGTGTGTATGCTACACACTGTACATTACACATGTTTGACATGAGACTTTGGGGACCTTTATGTTGGCTATTGCAAATAATGTTAATTGGTGAAGTTAATACATACATTTCCTACAATGTCATACCGTCTGTTTGAGAAAAGAGTGAAACTTTGGTTAAGTTACACAAACATTACCCACACACAACCAATTCCTCATATTTGATTGAGGACCTTTTCTCAGTGTCAGCTTGCCAGTGATACAGTAACCAAGATAAGGAGTTCTGTTGGCTGCTGCTAGCGTGCCATTACCAGCGGACACACCCATTACATACAAACTATTACTGCCTAAAGAACACTTCACAAATCCCACCCAAGTCAGCAGTACAAGGAGGGTAGAGTCATCTGTCGCCACAGTATTACTACGATCAGCCTACTAGGCACAAACATCATTTACAACACAGAACCCCAAGGGAGAATAGGTTTGTGGTGGGGGTGCCCTCAGTGACTTAATAGCCTAAGTGACCTCAAGCCATTCTCACACAACCAAACATTCCTCTAAAGGTCGCTACAGGGGCATGAGTATTAATGGAATGGGTTAGAAACCCTTGCCTTCAGCAACTCCACATACCATGGTGTTGAAATTGTGTTGTCTGTGGCATTGACAAATGTTTCACCAAGTTGGTGACACAGCCTTACAGTGTGTGCCAAATACCCAGCTACATTGCCTTCGTGCATCAACAAGGTCAGCAGCTAATTAACCACTTCCCCCCCCCCCCCCCGGTGTAGGTATTTATCTGCCCATTTTTCTATGCTTTCACTAACAGGGATGGCCAAATCCCTCATTCCCCCAGGCCCAGGTGCTCATGGGAACGCTCACATGCACACTGCCTGGTGAAATGGAGATCAATGAACGGGCAAAACTATTAACGGTCGTTGATATAACCCTTGCAATGATGCGCTGCTTCTATGAGAAGCAGTGCAATTATTGTGACCTTACAAATTTGGGCTCAGCATCGTACTACTTCCTGCAAGCGTACTTAAGAACGCTTGCAGGGCGCATCAACCAAAAGTTACTGTGGACATCTTGTGGGCAAATAGTCCAACCACACCCTAAAGCATTTTTCACATACCACTATTTTTTTGGGCCCACACAAACATTCCATAATTCCCGGCCACAGTTCCGCAAATGTTAGGATTTCAGATGAGCAAAGACAACAATAAAATATCTAAAATACCTTAGGGATTTAATGTGGCAAACTGGTCTGTCAAGAGGGGATAACACTGTTACTTTCCAAACTATGCACTTGGAATTATGGATGGAGGCCAAATGGGAAAACATTCTCCTTAATTAGCACATGCAATATTGGGATCAAAAAATGAGATCAAGACCCAAATATCATTGTTTTCTAGCCGGGACAAATGTGCACCTAAATTTCACGGTCTTTAAAGGGACTCCAAACAGGGCATAGCCTATGGAAACATGCAGCTAATTTGAAAGCTCTCTTTCTCCTCTTTGCAATTATATATAAACCAGCGCCCTACACCTTTTATTGTTGAGTAGTTTTGCTATTGTAATGTGCGCGGGCCACATTTTGTTTGCAAAGAGTGAGAAAAAAAAAGGCGTAGAATGTGGATTGAGCTGTTGGCAGAAAGAGTCAAACAATTACTTTACAATTCAACCCATCTTTCCATACTTCAATAGGATTACACACGGCGACATTTGTGGCTGAATGGAGCTGTTGACTTTCAGAAAATGTCGCCCTGTGTAATCCAAGATCACTATGGCAAGATGGGCATGATTGGAAAGCTATCTTTCGGCGCTTTCATACAACACCTAATTTGTCATTATACGCCTTTTATTTGTCTCGATATTTGCAAGCCAAATTGTTGCCGCGGCAATTACAATCATGAACATAGCAAAACTGAAAAGGCATAGGGCGGCGGTGTATATATAATTTGAATGAGGAGAAAGAGCTTTACATGATATTCATCTTTCCAGAGGTTATGCACTGCTCACAGTCCCTTTAAATACAGTACCACGCTTGTTTTAACTACTATATTTGGCCTAATCAGGCCAAAACTATTGGAACACACATTTTGGGCAAATTCCCCATTACAAGATATGAAAATAAGCAAACAACAATTGCCAAAATGTCACACCTCCAAAAACATGCTTTTGTGTGTGGCAAAAAAAGATTGAGTTCATTTAATTGCAAAAAGTAAAGCTAACGTTCTAAACAATTGAATGGAAGTAGCACAGAAAGGTGAAAAATGCTCTGTTGCTCAAGGGGTAACATCACTCATGGGAACAAACCATTTCACAAAGGACAAACCATTAACCACTGCCACATAATTAGCCTTACAATACAACACTTTTCCATCCCAAAAATATACTGTGCACTGGCCCTTTAAGTACTACAAATAATTAAAAGAAGCTTCTGCTTCCCCAATGCCACATAACAGCACCAGACATTTTCCAGCATTACCACATGACAACTTAATAACCCAACACATTTATAATACTGTCCAAAAAAACATGCGGCTGAAATTGACACTGATCAAAATGTATAATGTAGACAGTCAATATCAGAACTCAGATCTACAGACATGTCAACATTTACAAAAACTACAGTCTGTGATAGAGCCAGGTTGGAACCACACCCTGATATACAGTAATGAAGAAACAAAACAACAAACAACTACATACAGACATATATACATACAGGCAAGACAACAGATACATGTAATACACAGGCACAAACTCAGATACTTACGGTGGCCAAATAAACGCGCTCACGCCTGGTGAAGTGCTGCACCATGTTGCCTCTTCAGTCTGCTTCCCTCTCACCAGATACGTCACTTCCTGTCACTTCCTGTTTCCTAAGGGCGCCAACGCGCGCGTACCACGTAGCGCGCTATGCACATGTCATTGAACGCCGCGCGCACACGGTGCCTTGCGGCGTGCGCGCATACCACCTTGCGCTATACGCGCATAGGACTCTGCGCTATACGCGCATATTGCACACAACACAGGAGAGGCTGAAGTAAAATTTAAAGGGGAACTTCAGCCTAAACAAACATACTGTCATTCAGTTACATTAGTTAAGTTAATTAGAATAGATGGGTAATATAATTTTTTAGCCACCCTGTTTTAAAAGAACAGGCAAATGTTTGTGATTCATGGGGGCTGGCATCTTTGTCATGGGGGCACCCATCTTTTTGGTTGAAAGGAGGTGACAAGGAGCAGGAGACACAGTTCCAACTGTCCTGTGTCCTGATTACCCCTCCCAGCTGCACACGCTAGGCTGCAAATGTCAAATTTGAAATGTAAAAAAAAAAAAAAAAAAACCAGATAAACCACATCTGAAATCCCATCATGCTTTGCGCAGCATTAGGGGAAAATAGCACGGGCAGTTTTCTTCTGTGCAGCTAAAAATGAGGCTTGGATAAGAGAAACAATGTTCTGATGGTGTGAAACTGGTAAGGACACACCAGCCCTTTTCAGTGCTGAGGAGTAGAATTTTTGTCCGGAGGTTCACTTTAAAGTTAAACATACAGAGCTAATAATTAGCTACTTAGGGCCCATTTAGGCTGCTTGCACCCAGGGACGTTACTGGCACACGTTAGGGCAACCTGTAAGTAAGGCACAACAATGTAACACGTGGCCTGTTCACACTGGCCACGTTGCATTACATGTAAGTCTGCACGTTGTAGTAAAAGTGCTGCCTGCAACGGCATTTTTCCGGCCGCAAAATGCATTGGCAGCTGCCTTTGCCGATAACTATTGTGAGCAGATTCAATCCCAGTGAGCACACAGTTGGACAGTGTCCAACTGTGCGATCAGTGTGATTTTTTCTGGTGGTAATAGTTTGTGCAAAAGGCACCTGGCAATCCATTTGGCGACAGAAATGATTTTGTGGGCGTCTATTGCGCCGTGCGTGATTTGTATGTGGATCGGCTGCGGCCAGGGAGCGCAACGCTAGTGGCGGTCATTCCAATACAGGTAGACATCACCTGAGACTGCCCAATGGTCACATGCAATGGCATGCAGTGTGCAAATGACATACATTATGCAGTAATTTGTGCCAAATACACATGTAGGCCACAATATACATGGACAACAGCATTGCAAGCCTATGTCCAGCGTACTATTGATAGGCCAAAGATTTACTCTACGCTGCAACAAAGGGAGCCAACAAATAAAAACAAATTTAAAAAAAAAAATCACTCAAAAAACTCTACAATGACTCTTCCACGCACTACATTGCCAGCCTCATCTGGCTCCTCCTCCTCATCTGGCTCCTCGTCCTCAAAGTCATCGGATTGCACTGCTAAGGGTGTGTGTGGAAGCCTGTAGCCAGGGAGGTTTTGCTTAATGCAAATGTTATGTAACACACAGCAGGCCACTATAATGTCAATGACCTTCTGTGGTTTGTATAACAACGCACCTCCACTGTTGTCAATGCAGCGGAAACGCGTTTTTAAGTGCCCAAAACAACGCTCTATAACAGAACGGGTACGCACATGTGCTCTGTTATAGGCCTCTTCCGCATTATTGCTTGGATGGCCAAGAGGTGTCAGAAGCCAGGGCAGGCAAGGATATCCTGCATCACCTTGAATATAATACAAAGCAAACAAATTAGTAGGGCAACATTACACATACCGATATATATCTGACAAATGCAAAACTCCCCAAACAAAAACAAAAAAAATAAGGATCAACTTACCAAGCAACCAGCCGCCTTCACGATAAAACGCATGAAAAAAATTAAAAAGGGCAGATTCACGCAAAATATGGGCATCATGACACGAACCAGGGAATTTAGCGACAACAGAGAATATTTCCATGTCAGGGCCACACACTACTTGGACATTCAACGAATGGCCAAGCTTCCGGTTCCGATACATGTATTCATCAGCACTTGGAGGAACAAGTGCAACATGGGTGCAGTCAATGGCCCCGATGACATTGGGCATTTGGGCAAGATGGTAAAATGCCACTTTGACTGCATCCCATTGGGCACGGGACCGAGGAAAGTGGATAAACTCTCTGCTTATCCGCCGCATGCCTATCAGGAACTGGGATATAATCCTGCTCATGGTGGACTGGGACACCCCACAGGCAAAGCCACCCAGCCGTTGAAAGCTCCCATTGGCCAGGAACTGCAGGCAGGCAAACAACTTAGTTTGCCCACTCACAGCATGACTTCGAGATGTTAATGGCCTGAGATAGGTCTCCAAACGAGCATACAGCTCATCAAAGGCTGCCCTGTTCAGCCTTGTCAGCCTCAGCAGTTCTCTGTCTGAAAGCAACGCAACATCAATGCGTTCCGGGATGAGACGTGGAATCCGTCTCCTGCGCAGATTATAGCGGCTCATGCGGTGAACAGCCTGAGCCCCGCTCAACCAACTAGCATAAGGCTCCATCTGCAAATGAAATTGGAAAGGAAATAACAATAACAACTTTGTACTAAGTAACACTGCACATACAGGACATTTTTGACCTACCAAGGCTCAAGGCATTCACACTAGCAGGGGCCCATGAGCAGAGGGACCCCTCAGGACATCATAGTCAACTCACTGCAAATCAGCATAAAAAGACACATTCATTCCAGTGTTGCCAACTCATCCCTTTAATTACTGACACATATGAATTATACAGGTTTTGGGGCTAGGTAGATGCAGTTAAGGCAATGATTCTGTGCAAATAGCCCCAGAACCTGTATAACTTAGAGTCAACTCACTGCAAATCAGCATAAAAAGACACATTCATTCCAGTGTTGCCAACTCATCCCTTTAATTACTGACACATATGAATTATACAGGTTTTGGGGCTAGGTAGATGCAGTTAAGGCAATGATTCTGTGCAAATAGCCCCAGAACCTGTATAACTTAGAGTCAACTCACTGCAAATCAGCATAAAAAGACACATTCATTCCAGTGTTGCCAACTCATCCCTTTAATTACTGACACATATGAATTATACAGGTTTTGGGGCTAGGTAGATGCAGTTAAGGCAATGATTCTGTGCAAATAGCCCCAGAACCTGTATAACTTAGAGTCAACTCACTGCAAATCAGCATAAAAAGACACATTCATTCCAGTGTTGCCAACTCATCCCTTTAATTACTGACACATATGAATTATACAGGTTTTGGGGCTAGGTAGATGCAGTTAAGGCAATGATTCTGTGCAAATAGCCCCAGAACCTGTATAACTTAGAGTCAACTCACTGCAAATCAGCATAAAAAGACACATTCATTCCAGTGTTGCCAACTCATCCCTTTAATTACTGACACATATGAATTATACAGGTTTTGGGGCTAGGTAGATGCAGTTAAGGCAATGATTCTGTGCAAATAGCCCCAGAACCTGTATAACTTAGAGTCAACTCACTGCAAATCAGCATAAAAAGACACATTCATTCCAGTGTTGCCAACTCATCCCTTTAATTACTGACACATATGAATTATACAGGTTTTGGGGCTAGGTAGATGCAGTTAAGGCAATGATTCTGTGCAAATAGCCCCAGAACCTGTATAACTTAGAGTCAACTCACTGCAAATCAGCATAAAAAGACACATTCATTCCAGTGTTGCCAACTCATCCCTTTAATTACTGACACATATGAATTATACAGGTTTTGGGGCTAGGTAGATGCAGTTAAGGCAATGATTCTGTGCAAATAGCCCCAGAACCTGTAAAACTTAGAGTCAACTCACTGCAAATCAGCATAAAAAGACACATTCATTCACATTGACCACCTTGAAAAAAAATGGAAGGCACAACATCAAACAGCACTTACTTGCTCAATCACAAAATGATTCCTCACTGAATCCTCTCCTCATAAGCCAAACTTATAAAGGCCAAAAACACCTGTTAGATGTTAACTACATAATTGTATTAACATCATTAATTGATTGGGCATGCGCGGCGCCTACTGCCCATCGCGCGTAGTAGCAATGGCGCGCGCGCGCGCACCGCCGAACGCGCGAAGTCAACGCTGAAACAGATGTGATTTTATTTCTAAGTTCACTTCGCGTGATGTGGACGCAGTACGCGCGATCGGAGGCATGTTCACGCGGAAACAGCTGCTTCGCGTGAAGCGCCGCGTTTGCGCGCGGAGCGAGGTGCGGTTCGCGCGCACGCCGGTACGCCCAAACTTTGCGCGCGAGGCCTCCTTTATCATGCCTAAAATGACTTTAGGCGTGAAGAGGGCCTTTTCACCATGGTGCTAACACTTTGCACTGCTTGGTGAATCGAGCCCAGAGACTACTTGCCTGTAATATGACTCCTGCCCCTGCCATTCTCTCACACAAGTCAGAAAGCAGCCCTCCTGGAGTTTAGGGACCGTCAAAAACTTTTCAACTTGTTTAACTCCTTATCCACACACATAGCTCCCAACTTTTTGGGAATAGAAAGAGGGACACTTAAGCCATGCCCCTGCCACACCCCTGATCACGCCCCTGACACACCCCTAGTCACACATACCATAAAAATTTCATAAGAAAATATGTTGTTTTAAAATTCAAACCACACTGGTCCTTTCTATCCTAGTTACCGTAATTTTACTTCATATTAACATTTTAAAATTAGTAATATATCAATTTAAAGGATGGAATAAAGTTTAGAGTCAAACACATTTTTTAGTAGAGAAATATATATATATTTAAATGGAAAGAGGGACAAAGACCTTAAAGAGGGACAAATGAGGAGGAAAGAGGGACAGAGGAACAGGGCTCCCAAAGAGGGACTGTCCCTCTAAAAGAGGGACAGTTGGGAGCTATGCACACATGCAGTCATTATAACAATGGGGAGAGACCAGACAGATTTTTGCCCACGGACCCTCCAGGCAAGCTCTGCATCATGCTGTGTGTATTTAGCAGCTTGCCTGCCCTCAAATTGCACTTTTATCAGCTAGCTCAGTGTTTCACATTGCCTTACAACAACGAACCTGAATACACCAGGCACTGGACCGGCCCTAAATCACTGAATGAAAGGCGGCCTGGGGGGCAGTCACCCCCCATCCCCTCTGGCCAGTCCGCGCCTGGGTGATAGGTGTTGGCTAGTGGGGTATTTGTTGTCATGTGGGTGCTAAATGCAGATGCTGGATGCCATGTGGGTTCTGGGTGCTGCCACAGGGTGTCATGTGGCTTCTGGCTGCATGGGTGGGTATCACGCATCATGTGGGTGTTGATTGTAGGTACTCAGTCCCTTGTGAGTTCTGTGTGTGCGTGCAGTGGTGCTCAGCAGAGCTCGAATATTCGAGTAGCTCGAATATTCGAGCTCTTTTTCAGCTATTCGAGCTCGGTATTCGAGCTCCGAATAGCTGGAGCTATTCGAATGGGCTATCCGAGTACACTCGAATAGCCCATTCACTATTCGAGCTATTCGAGCAACCCGGCGCTATTCGAGCTCGGTACCGAGCTCGAATAGCGTCATAGCCCAGATTGATGTCCTTAGAGCCAATCAGAGGGCTCCCAGGCCCTCTGACGGCAGCCAATCACAGAGGGGGACCCTGGCCAGCCCCTACCCTATAAATAGCGGCCGCCATGTTCCGTTTCTCCATGCTTGCCTGAGACTTGTACAGAGAGAGAGTTGCTCCTTTGTGCTTTGGCTTAGCAAGTGCTCTATTGTGATCATTTACCTAGCGTTTTTGCTCACCTACACCTGCCATATACACCTATATTGTTGTTAGTTAGATAGACATTGTATTTTAGTTAGTAGCTTGTGTGTTACATTAGAGACAGGCAGCTGCTGCAAGCTTACAGGTTTAGGCCTCAGGGGGGCCTTGCCTCTGTGGGCAGCTGTCCTCTGTTTATTTCTCTCATCTATACCAGTATTTCTGCTGTCCTTTACTAATAGTATTGTAGTTATACTGTACTAGGAGTAGGACACTCACTGACTGTCACTGTTTATAGGCTACTAGCTAGCTCCTGCGTGTGTGCACTCACTCACTGTCTGTGTGTACACACACTCTATTTCCTTCTGATTACTGATAGATTATTGTTAGTTAGTTGTACTTACTCACTACTTACTCTTACTGTACACGTAGGGACACTCACTGTCACTGTTCATATAGGCTACTAGCTCCTGCGTGTGCGCACTGCACTCACTGTCTGAGTGTACACACACAACACACACTCTATTTCCTTCTGATCGCTGATTGATTATCGTAATTAGTTAGTTGTACTTACTGTTACTACTTACTCTTACTGTACTAGGAGTCTAGGACACTCAGTCACTGTCCATAGGCTACTAGCTCCTGCGTGCGTGCACTCACTGTCTGAGTGTACACACACCCACACTCCATTTCCTTCTGATCGCTGATTGATTATCGTAATTAGTTAGTTCTACTTACTGTTACTACTTACTCTTACTGTACTAGGAGTCTAGGACACTCAGTCACTGTGTTCATAGGCTACTAGCTCCTGCGTGCGTGCACTCACTGTCTGAGTGTACACACACCCACACTCCATTTCCTTCTGATCGCTGATTGATTATCGTAATTAGTTAGTTGTACTTACTGTTACTACTTACTCTTACTGTACTAGGAGTCTAGGACACTCAGTCACTGTGTTCATAGGCTACTAGCTCCTGCGTGCGTGCACTCACTGTCTGAGTGTACACACACCCACACTCCATTTCCTTCTGATCGCTGATTGATTATCGTAATTAGTTAGTTCTACTTACTGTTACTACTTACTCTTACTGTACTAGGAGTCTAGGACACTCAGTCACTGTGTTCATAGGCTACTAGCTCCTGCGTGCGTGCACTCACTGTCTGAGTGTACACACACCCACACTCCATTTCCTTCTGATCGCTGATAGATTATCGTAATTAGTTAGTTCTACTTACTGTTACTACTTACTCTTACTGTACTAGGAGTCTAGGACACTCAGTCACTGTGTTCATAGGCTACTAGCTCCTGCGTGCGTGCACTCACTGTCTGAGTGTACACACACTCACACTCCATTTCCTTCTGATCGCTGATTGATTATCGTAATTAGTTAGTTGTACTTACTGTTACTACTTACTCTTACTGTACTAGGAGTCTAGGACACTCAGTCACTGTCCATAGGCTACTAGCTCCTGCGTGCGGTCACTCACTGTCTGAGTGTACACACACCACCCACACTCTATTTCCTTCTGATCGCTGATTGATTATTGTAATTAGTTAGTTCTACTTACTGTTACTGTAGCCCTGCTACAAATAGTGCAGCTTCTTTAATTTAAAAAAACAAACAAAAAAAAAAACATGTATTTTTATTTCTGGCCAGCATCAGCTATGAGAATTAGTGCTGGCACAGGCTGTATTTACACAGAGCAAGCAGCCAGCACTCAAGATGGCTGTTCTGCTCTCAGTCAGGGGGCGGGTGTCAGTTACACAGGTTGGGAACGCCCCTCCAGCTGAAGAGGCAAGCCCTCTCTGATTTTTACCTCAGAAGGTGACACAGGCAGCGTGAGGAGAGATGACAGAGACCAGAGGGGGAGAAACTGAGCTGACAGAGAGAGAAATGGCATTCAGTAGCAGAGGAATTTAGCTCACTGATGACACACAGAAAGGGGACCATGAGAGACAGCTCCCTGAGTCAAAACAGGGAGACACCTCATCCACAGAGGAGTGAGAGATAGCTCAGCAAGGCCAAGGAGACCACTTCAGGAAAAATTGACAGATAAGTGAAATTTCACCACACAGAAACACAGAAAGAAAATGACAGGAGTTTTCCTAATAGTAATGACACAAAAATCAGACTGTCAAATCAAATCAGCTAAATATTCTTCGTCTGATTCTCTACAGTTAGATAATATATATACAGTGTGTGTGAGGAGAAGAAATGTTGTCATAGCAACACCAGAGTACTGTATAATGTGAATCAATGACTGTGCTTCCCTACCTGTCACCACAGAGCTGATCAGTGAGAGAATCTGTGTGTGCACTCACTGGTACTGATTATTAATCTGTCTCTCCACAGTAAAGCCAGTCAGCCTGTGTTTGAATGCATTTGCTCTGTACATTGACTGTGCATAAGCCTCAAGAATAATCCCCAGTGTGGCTCTGCCTGATATGAGTGGAAAAGACACTTACCTGACGATATTTTTGGAGTGTTAATCTCTCTGTGTGGAGAAAAGAGAATAACACATTAGTAAAGAAATTTATCAATTCATGGGAGAAAAATAGGAACTTACCCGTGAACAGATCTGTTGCTGTGTTCTGTGTGTTCTGCAAGTGAAGTGATTGCATTTAGAGCTTAAACCAACCTGCAGTGAGAAGTAATAAAAGGAGAGAATTGATACTTACATATGTGACATACAGGAAAAAGAAAAACTTTGATAACAATAAAGGGAAGAAACTTACTTCAGAATTATTGAACTGGCATCTTGGAGTGTGCTGCATGTAAAGTAAAGTAAGGTTATTATAAGCTATCATCTGCTTCAGGAAAAGATCTTTCATCAGCAACTTATCATCAGTTCTTTTAAAGGGGTACCCCTACTCCATGATCATATACAGGTTTAAGTGTGAATATGAATTTATAGCCACTGTATGGTTAGATAAGACTTTTGCAAGGAACTGAAGACTGTTATGGTCATTACCATACAGTAAGGACTACTTCGAGTCAGTCACTACTTATCTACCCAACCAGAAGCATTAGTCCATTTCCTATTTGGTTTCTCTCAGGTGTATTTGTTCACATACATGTATGCATACATATTTTTAGATAGGAAAGAGAAAACTGTATCGCTATAGACGTATTGAGAGTGAGATGAAGAAAAAGGTCTGATGAAGATTTGTGAAATGTGTATTTGCTGTGTTTTGTTCTTTGTTTTTCCTACAGGTGCAGGAACTTCAAGCAAGGTCCAAGTGCAGTAGCCTCTAATGATATTTCTGGAAGTAACCTTTTTCTTTTCAGGTGCTAGATCTTCAAGCAAGAAGTGTTAACTCTGAATTTGTTGCTTATTTTACCTCATTAATTTAGTGTATTTCAAGGGTGGTCTTGATATTGAGGATTTCAATTGGGGGTTTGTATTCTTGTTCTGCATGTTAGTGGACATTATTTCTTTGTTTGCCAAATAAAATCAATTGTTATTTTTCACCAATTTATCCTCCTGGTCAGTCGCTGTCCTTCCGCTTTAAGAGTAATAAGGGAACTCTCTCCTTGTGATAGTAATCGATTGGTCGGTTACATTTTGGCGCAGTCGGCAGGATGGACTCTGACATCAATAGACCAGGAGAGAACCTGGGGTCAGACGTACCAGCTATGGGTGAGGGATCCGCTGAGAGAGCTCTATCAAGGGAGAATGTGGATTTTACCATGTCTATGACTATGACTCCTATTGGTATTTTAGCTACCTACTTACCTAAATTTACTGGCAATAATATGCCTCTGAGAGATTGGGCAGAGCGTATTCAAAGTGCTATCAAAGCATATAAAGTTCCAGTTGATATGCATCGGGAAGTAGCCATTTTAGCTTCTGAGGGTGATGCACGGAAAACAATAATTAATGCCAGTCGGGATCTTCCTGTGAGTTTAGAAGACATTTTGGAGATACTTGAAGAAATATATGGGGACCCCTCTGACCTACACGTAGTGCGGAAGAGGTTCATGGATCGAACCCAGCGGGAGCAGGAGAGCATACCTCAGTTTGCTAATGCCCTACAAGAACTGATGAGAGCTATACAAAAAAAGGAAGATGCGGAGGATCCTTACCAGAACAACGGGATGTCTTCCTGGCTGAAAGACCAGTTTGTGCTGGGATTACGGAGCCATGTAGTAAGAAGGGCAGTAAAGAATAAGTTAGAACTAGACCCTGCAATTTCCTTTCAATCAATCCAACGACTAGCTATTAAATATCAACAAGAGGAGGAAATTACTCAATTGGCTATGCGACAACTAAATTCTGATGCAAAGGAAAAGGAAAGTGAGAATAGACATACCGCCCATACCTCTGCCAGTAAAAAGGGGGAAGAGGCCATCGAGTTAGGTCACATTTTGAAGCAGATGCAAGAAGATATTGCTAAGTTAAGATTACACCAAGAAGTCAGACGAGAAGAATACCATGGGCCCAGGGAATCTACTCAGAATAGAAATGACCAACCATTCACCTGCTGGAACTGCCGAAGAGAGGGACATTTTGCACGTAATTGTCCTAGACCTCAACGATATGCTCGCAATGAAAGCAATCAGAATTTAAACTAGAGCCTCCTAGGGTTGAAGGTCGGACGTTGGGAATGGCTACTCAGACCTATGTGCAGCAGGAGACAGGGCCAGTAGTAGGAAATTGTCCTTTGATTAAAATTAAGTTAGAAGGGAAAGAGGTTAATGGCTTGTTAGACACAGGATCCCAAGTGACTACCATTTCAGAGGCGTATTTTGCAAGGAATTTTCCTGGAAAAATTCAGGATTTGGAGATGTCTTGGATTGAGCTGGCAGCAGCCAATAATTTGCCCATCCCAGTCAAAGGAATTATTTGGATGGATGTGGAAATTGGTGAGGAACAGTTGGGAAAAAGGGGTATAATGGTGGTAAAGGGACAGCCATCCTCAGAAACCCCAATAATTGTTGGAATGAATATTCTGCAGGATCTGGATGGACGATTATTTTCGCAATATGGACATCGGTATTGGCAAAAGGTTTCCCGGCAACAAGAAGAGAGACGAGTGTTTCAAAATTTGATAAAAACATGTAGTGCTATTCGAAATGCCAAGCGTTGTAAGGGGAGGATTGGAGTGATAAGAGCACCCTGTGAGAAGGGTTTGTCTGTTCCCCCTAGGTCTGAGGTAGTCATGCAGGTGGCTGTGGGTTCCAACTGTCAAATTGCAGGTCTGACGGTGATGGTAGAACCAGTGAATCCGAGATTAGATATTACTGTAGCAAAGACAGTAGCCACGGTGAAAAATGGGCAAGTTCCTATCCGAATGTCAAATTGGGGAAAAGACACTGTACATATACCTTCGGGTGCTTGGTTGGCCGATGTGTTTCCGGTGGAAAGTGTAGGTGGTAAGGAAGTGCAAGTGGAAGAGAAAGGAAAAAATCTTTGCTCATGTCGGATAATGTCAACGGACTCTGATACTAAAGCGCAAGAATGGAATGGAGAGAAAATTTCCCAAACAGTAGTATTGGATGTTGAACAACTGAATGATAATGAGAAGTCTGCATTGAATCAGTTGTTTGAGAGAAATAAAGAAGTTTTTTCTATTGATGAAAGTGATCTTGGATGCTCTGATAAGATTCGTCATGAGATTAGAACAGATACAGCTGGCCCCATCAGAGAAAGATATAGATATATCCCTCCTAATTTGTTCCAAGAAGTTAAGCAGATGTTAGAACAGATGTTGGCGGCTAATGTAATAGAACCTAGCAGTAGTCCCTGGGCAGCTCCCATTGTGTTAGTGAAGAAAAAGGATGGTAGTCTGAGGTTTTGTGTAGATTACAGAAAGTTAAATTCAGTGACTATTAAGGATGCCTATCCCCTTCCGAGGATAGAGGACTCATTACTGGCTTTGGGGAAAGCTAAAGTGTTCTCTACTCTAGATCTTTGTAGTGGTTACTGGCAAATTTTAGTTGACAAAAAAGATCAGGAAAAGACCGCTTTTACTACACCCATGGGACTATATCAATTCAAGAGAATGCCGTTTGGATTGACGAACGCCCCAGCTACATTCCAAAGACTGATGGAGAGCTGTTTGGGCGAGTTTAATTTTGAACATGTGCTGATCTATTTGGATGACATCATCGTATATTCCACTGATTTTCATCAACATATTCAGCACCTGGATGTGGTATTCCAGAAGCTCAGGTCATATGGACTGAAGTTGAAGCCTAGTAAGTGTCATCTATTCAAGCCGGAGGTTAATTTCTTGGGGCATGTTATTTCCAAAGAAGGTGTCAAGCCAAACCCAGAAAAAGTGAAATTGATTAAGGAATGGCCAGTTCCTACTACTATTCGAGAGGTACGAGCATTTTTAGGGATAGCAAGTTACTATCGAAGATTTATACCGCATTTTGCACAGAAGGCTCGTCCTTTGCATTTTATTCTAAAAGGGGCTCAACTGAGAAAAAAAAATGATACTGTCTGCTGGAACACTGAACAGCAAAAAGCTTTTGATGAATTAAAAGCCGAAATCGAATCTTCTCTGATACTGGCCTTCGCGGATTTCCACCTTCCTTTTCGTTTGTATACTGATGCTAGTAATCAGGGCTTAGGTGCAGTACTGACTCAGGAAAAAGGAGGAAAAGAACGAGTAATAGCTTTTGCGAGTCGTAGTCTCAGAGAGACTGAGAAAAATCCAGCAAATTACAGTTCTTTCCGGCTAGAATTGTTGGCAGTGGTATGGGCCGTCACGGAGAAATTCAGTGAGTACTTGAATGGAGTAAAATTTACCATTTACACCGACAATAACCCCGTAGCATACCTTCAAACAGCTAAATTAGGAGCGATGGAACAACGGTGGGTAGCCAGATTAGCCAAGTTCCAATTTACTATTAAGTACAGACCAGGAAGAATCAACGGCTGTGCAGATGCATTATCGAGATTCCCATATGAACCTGCTGGAAGGGAGAGAGATGAAGATCTGGAAGAAGTTGAAGTACCCCTGTTTGGGATTAAGGAAAAAGCTAGTCACATGTCGAAAGAAAATGAGGATGAGTTGATGGTAAACATGATGGAAGTTATTGAGTCCTCCTCAGCAGAGTGGCAAAAATTGCAGGAAGAAGATCATATTCTCAAACCATTGAAAGAAAAGGTCAGAGCACAAGTATGGCCAAAGAGAATACAAAGAGTCAATTGGACGGTGGAGGGCCAAAAACTGCTTAGGCAGTGGGATCGCTTAAGAGTGGAGAACAATTTGCTGGTCAGAAAGGTGCGGTTGAAAAATTGGCAGAATGTGCGAAGTCAGATAGTGTTGACTCGGGATGTAGCAAGCAAATTTATCACTACTCTGCATGAAAAATTAGGGCACCCAGGGCCTGAGAAAATAGCCTGGTGTTTCCGAAAGAGATTTTACTGTCTACAGATGGAAGGGGTAATTAAGAAAGTATGCAGAGAATGTCTGACATGCAACACCAATCAAGGCACTGAGCCAAAACTCCCTTTGGTAAAATGGAGGACCAGCGCACCGTTGGAAGTGGTGGCAGTTGATTTTTTGTCTCTGGATACTGCTCAAGACGGACGAAGTAGCGTGTTGGTCATGATTGACCATTTCACAAAATTTGCTGTAGCCGTACCAACTAGAGACCAAACAGCAGTAACAGCTGCCAAGCACCTCTGGAATGACTTTATACAAACTTATGGCTGTCCTCAGCGGATCCATTCAGACCAGGGTCCGTGTTTTGAAAGTCGTTTGATGCAGGAGTTATGTCAGCTCTATAACATAAAAAAATCGCATACTACACCGTATCATCCTCAAGGGAATGGAGTCTGTGAACGTTTCAACCGCACCCTGATACAGAAGATACGGTCCCTGGAACAAGAAAAGAAACAACGTTGGCCGGTATACATTAAAGAGTTAGTCTGGGCCTATAATCACACTGTGCATGACGCTACTGGTTATGCTCCTTTCCATTTGTTCTTTGGAAGGGAAGATGGAGGACCTCTGGATGTTTTGTGTGGAAGGTTAGAGGGGGATCAAACTTCAAGGACTATGCAAGAATGGGTTGAGAACCACAAAAATAGAGTACAAGAGATGTATGACTTGGTACGGCGTAGTAATGAAAAAGAATCTGAAACTTTTGAAAGGAGGTGGAATTTTCAGGTCGGAGACATTGTCTTACTCCGAAACAAAGGAACACATGAGAAAGGAAAGTTGACATCCAGATGGGGTGCTGATTTGTGGAAAATAGTAAATCAGCCTTCAACAGACATTCTAGTGTATGATGTTCAGAAGATGGATGGCACGGGCCCCATTAAAAGAGTGAATGGGGCTCTGTTAAAATTGATGTCAGAACCTAAGCCTTTTGGAAAATCTAAGAATTGTGAAATGGAACTGGAAGAAATGGTCCCTTGTTGGGTCCCAGTGGAGCTCTCCAGTGGTCTTACACCCCAGGCTCAGAGAAATAGAGACCAAAATTTGGCTCATCCTGTTGATGAGTGGCAAGATGTTTCGGGTCTCAGGGAGGAGAGTTCTGGAAGCTCAGTAGAGAGTGAGAGGGGGAGTGATGCTGACCAGCAGGTTGAGGGTTCTCCTGAGTTAGAACCTGAGGGTTCCTTAAGGAGATCGTCCAGAGAGAATATTGGACTTCCTCCTAAACGCTATCTGCAAGAAGAATTTATATGGCAACAGAGGAGATAAAGTCTTCCTTACTGTATTTGAGCGATGTATTGTGTTATGCGAAGTGATTTCTTAGAGAATTGTAAGGGACTACAATTTAAAAAAAAAGGGGAAAAATGTAGCCCTGCTACAAATAGTGCAGCTTCTTTAATTTAAAAAAACAAACAAAAAAAAAAACATGTATTTTTATTTCTGGCCAGCATCAGCTATGAGAATTAGTGCTGGCACAGGCTGTATTTACACAGAGCAAGCAGCCAGCACTCAAGATGGCTGTTCTGCTCTCAGTCAGGGGGCGGGTGTCAGTTACACAGGTTGGGAACGCCCCTCCAGCTGAAGAGGCAAGCCCTCTCTGATTTTTACCTCAGAAGGTGACACAGGCAGCGTGAGGAGAGATGACAGAGACCAGAGGGGGAGAAACTGAGCTGACAGAGAGAGAAATGGCATTCAGTAGCAGAGGAATTTAGCTCACTGATGACACACAGAAAGGGGACCATGAGAGACAGCTCCCTGAGTCAAAACAGGGAGACACCTCATCCACAGAGGAGTGAGAGATAGCTCAGCAAGGCCAAGGAGACCACTTCAGGAAAAATTGACAGATAAGTGAAATTTCACCACACAGAAACACAGAAAGAAAATGACAGGAGTTTTCCTAATAGTAATGACACAAAAATCAGACTGTCAAATCAAATCAGCTAAATATTCTTCGTCTGATTCTCTACAGTTAGATAATATATATACAGTGTGTGTGAGGAGAAGAAATGTTGTCATAGCAACACCAGAGTACTGTATAATGTGAATCAATGACTGTGCTTCCCTACCTGTCACCACAGAGCTGATCAGTGAGAGAATCTGTGTGTGCACTCACTGGTACTGATTATTACTCTGTCTCTCCACAGTAAAGCCAGTCAGCCTGTGTTTGAATGCATTTGCTCTGTACATTGACTGTGCATATGCCTCAAGAATAATCCCCAGTGTGGCTCTGCCTGATATGAGTGGAAAAGACACTTACCTGACGATATTTTTGGAGTGTTAATCTCTCTGTGTGGAGAAAAGAGAATAACACATTAGTAAAGAAATTTATCAATTCATGGGAGAAAAATAGGAACTTACCCGTGAACAGATCTGTTGCTGTGTTCTGTGTGTTCTGCAAGTGAAGTGATTGCATTTAGAGCTTAAACCAACCTGCAGTGAGAAGTAATAAAAGGAGAGAATTGATACTTACATATGTGACATACAGGAAAAAGAAAAACTTTGATAACAATAAAGGGAAGAAACTTACTTCAGAATTATTGAACTGGCATCTTGGAGTGTGCTGCATGTAAAGTAAAGTAAGGTTATTATAAGCTATCATCTGCTTCAGGAAAAGATCTTTCATCAGCAACTTATCATCAGTTCTTTTAAAGGGGTACCCCTACTCCATGATCATATACAGGTTTAAGTGTGAATATGAATTTATAGCCACTGTATGGTTAGATAAGACTTTTGCAAGGAACTGAAGACTGTTATGGTCATTACCATACAGTAAGGACTACTTCGAGTCAGTCACTACTTATCTACCCAACCAGAAGCATTAGTCCATTTCCTATTTGGTTTCTCTCAGGTGTATTTGTTCACATACATGTATGCATACATATTTTTAGATAGGAAAGAGAAAACTGTATCGCTATAGACGTATTGAGAGTGAGATGAAGAAAAAGGTCTGATGAAGATTTGTGAAATGTGTATTTGCTGTGTTTTGTTCTTTGTTTTTCCTACAGGTGCAGGAACTTCAAGCAAGGTCCAAGTGCAGTAGCCTCTAATGATATTTCTGGAAGTAACCTTTTTCTTTTCAGGTGCTAGATCTTCAAGCAAGAAGTGTTAACTCTGAATTTGTTGCTTATTTTACCTCATTAATTTAGTGTATTTCAAGGGTGGTCTTGATATTGAGGATTTCAATTGGGGGTTTGTATTCTTGTTCTGCATGTTAGTGGACATTATTTCTTTGTTTGCCAAATAAAATCAATTGTTATTTTTCACCAATTTATCCTCCTGGTCAGTCGCTGTCCTTCCGCTTTAAGAGTAATAAGGGAACTCTCTCCTTGTGATAGTAATCGATTGGTCGGTTACATTACTACTTACTCTTACTGTACTAGGAGTCTAGGACACTCAGTCACTGTGTTCATAGGCTTCTAGCTCCTGCGTGCGTGCACTCACTGTCTGAGTGTACACACACCCACACTCCATTTCCTTCTGATCGCTGATTGATTATCGTAATTAGTTAGTTCTACTTACTGTTACTACTTACTCTTACTGTACTAGGAGTCTAGGACACTCAGTCACTGTGTTCATAGGCTACTAGCTCCTGCGTGCGTGCACTCACTGTCTGAGTGTACACACACCCACACTCCATTTCCTTCTGATCGCTGATTGATTATTGTAATTAGTTAGTTCTACTTACTGTTACTACTTACTCTTACTGTACTAGGAGTCTAGGACACTCAGTCACTGTCCATAGGCTACTAGCTCCTGCGTGCGGTCACTCACTGTCTGAGTGTACACACACCACCCACACTCTATTTCCTTCTGATCGCTGATTGATTATTGTAATTAGTTAGTTCTACTTACTGTTACTACTTACTCTTACTGTACTAGGAGTCTAGGACACTCAGTCACTGTGTTCATAGGCTTCTAGCTCCTGCGTGCGTGCACTCACTGTCTGAGTGTACACACACCCACACTCCATTTCCTTCTGATCGCTGATTGATTATTGTAATTAGTTAGTTCTACTTACTGTTACTACTTACTCTTACTGTACTAGGAGTCTAGGACACTCAGTCACTGTGTTCATAGGCTACTAGCTCCTGCGTGCGTGCACTCACTGTCTGAGTGTACACACACCCACACTCCATTTCCTTCTGATCGCTGATTGATTATTGTAATTAGTTAGTTCTACTTACTGTTACTACTTACTCTTACTGTACTAGGAGTCTAGGACACTCAGTCACTGTGTTCATAGGCTACTAGCTCCTGCGTGCGTGCACTCACTGTCTGAGTGTACACACACTAAATTTACTTGTGATTACTACTGATTATTGTAACTGCTAGTTGTACTTCCTGACTGTTACTACTTACTTACTGTACTAGGGGACACTCACTCAGTCACCTCACCAACCAACCCACTCCATTAAAGTACCCCACTTTTCACCCGCCCTTTTAAAAAACTTTTGTCTATACGCCCAAAACATTGAAGATGTCTGGAAGTGGCAGCCAGCGCGGTTTGGGCAAGGGGAAGGGCAGCAAGGGAATCAGGAGGAGAGGGAGCAGCATTGTGGCAAGCCGCGGCCGCGCCACCATGCACAGTTCCGCAGCAGCAGCAGCAGCGTCAGTGGCTAACATTCCTCCCATAGCCACTGGCCGTGGACGCCTTGGGCGCCACCCAGCAGGAGCATCTGCAACTCACGCTGCAGAGACACAGCAGCAGCAGCGTGTAGCACCTGCTCCCATTTTCCTCCAGCCGGGTCGGAAACGTCCCATTGAGGAAAAGCATGCAGACACTGTGGTGCAACTCATGACGGAGGATGAGCAGCCCGCCATCAGCTCTGCATCTGAGGCCTCCACCCTCACCACCACCACCACCACCCCTGTTCGCAGCAGCCGCCCAGCAGGGTCTGGGGAGGAGGCCAGTTCACCGTCACTCGCCGACCTGTCATTCAGCAGTCTTTTGACCCCAGGCATCATGAGTAAATTGTCTGCTGTTGTTGGCGATCTTGAGGAGGAGATGCTGATGGGCACTTTGGGGGATGAGGGATTGGACAGCAAGACTGTGGCGACAGTCAAGCAGCCCATCCATGCATCAGGAGAGGAGTTTGGGGGGTCCTCATCCCAGCAGGACATGTTTCAGGAGGGGGAGGATGTTGATGACCCGGTGACAGACAGAGACTGGGTGCCACCACCTCCAGGGGATGTCGTCCTCAGCAGCTCTGAGGAGGAGGAGGAGGATGCTCTTGTGGGCCTTGCAAGGAGGCGCATCATTGCAAGCATTGGCAGCAGCAGTAGGCAGGTCCCACAGCCTGCTGGTGTCTCAGGCTCAGCAGCAGCAGCAGCAGCATCTGCCAGTACCACCACCAGCCGCACCCAAGCCCCCCAAGGCCCACCCCCAACCACCACAGGGAGACAGGCAGCAGCGCTTCCATGCCGTAGGGGGATGTTTCTGTCTCCAATCTGGCGCTTTTTCACCATGCCCACAGTGTACAGCAAGTACGCCACTTGCAACCACTGTCAGCGGAAGTTGAGCAGAGGTGCAGACCCCTTAAAGTTCTGCACCAGCTCGCTCATCAACCACCTTGCTGCGAAACATTTCCACCAGCATCAGGAGTTCCAGAGGCTGAAGGCATCTGGTGCTGGCAGTGGCACCACACCCATCACTGCACAGCCTTCAGCAGCAGCAGCAACAGCAGCCACCCGCCCTCCTGCTCCTCCAGCAGCACCAGCAGGAGTGCGGAAACGCACTGCTCCTCCCCCCTCTGCAACTCCTGCCGCCGACACTGAGGCCTGTTCTGGCAGCCAGTCCTCAGTGGCCTCCTCCGCTGTGTCTGCTGATTCCCGTGCCAGCAAAAGGCCACGCCAGAGCCTTTTGAGCGAGTCCTTCCAGGGGGTGGTTAGGGCTCTGCCTCCCAGCAGCCGTTGCGTGCGGCAGCTGAACGGCTTGCTGGCACGGGCCATGTGCTCCCAACTCCTGCCGTACACGCTCGTGCAGGAGGGGAGCGACATTCGTGCGCTGCTTGCTTGCGCAGCCCCAGACTGGCAGCTCCCCAGCAGACACTTTTTCTCCCGCAAGGCCATTCCTGCACTGCACCGCTTTGTGATGGCCAATGTGGAGCGAGGGCTGGAGCACGCGGTTGGTAAAAGGGTGCACGTCACCATGGACTCCTGGAGCAGCCGCTTCGGGACAGGCCGCTACCTGTCCTTCACTGTCCACTGGGTCAGCTTGGTGGAAGGGGGTGAGGATGGGAGAGCAGCAGCGGGCACAGCAGCAGCAGCAACACAGTGGGTGGTGCCACCCCGCAGGGTCAGGGAAACTGCAGCAGGTTCCTCCGATCCTCTGCCATCCTCCGGCACACCTGGCCAAACCCCCCGCCTCAGCAGCAGCGTGAAGGCCCGCCACTGCCAAGCGCTGCTGCACTTGGTCAGCCTTGGGAAGACCAAGCTGACGGCAACCCATGTGTTGGCCAAACTCCAGGAGCAGGAGAGGATTTGGCTGACCCCCAGAGGCCTCAGAGTCGGAGAGGTGGTGGCCGACAATGGGGCCAATCTGGTTGCCGCAATAGACAGGGGAAACCTGACCCACATCCCCTGTCTTGCCCACGTGCTGAACCTGGTGGTGCAGAAGTTCCTGCGCACCTACCAGGGGATGGGCGAACTGCTGGAAACGGCAAGGAATGTTGTGCGTCACTTCCGGCGCTCGGCTGCAGCCTGTGCGAGCCTGGAAGACGTGCAAAAGGAGCTGGATCTGCCACGCCATCGGCTGATCCTTGACGTTCCGACTCGCTGGAACTCCACCCTGGCGATGTTGGAGCGTCTGGTTGAACAGAGGCACGCTGTCAAACAGTACCTTGCCCTGGCCACTGTTTCCGCAGCTCAGAGAAGGGACAAGACCAGCAACATCCCGTCCATCGTCCCCGATGATGACTGGAGGCACATGCAGCAGGTGTGCTTTGTGCTGGCTCCCTTCCTGCAGGCCACAAACATGGTGAGCAGGGACCATGCTATGGTCTGCGAGTGGGTGCCCCTGGTTTCTCTGCTGAACAGGGCCCTCGATGCTTTGCTGGAACAGGGAGCGGCAGCCTTGGACCAGCAGGAGCGGCAACCAGCTGCGCAGTCACCTCTGAGGGGGAGGAGGAGGAGGACTTGGTGGAGGTCCCTGACCTGGCTGCTGATGAGGGGGATCAGCACAGCGCAGCTGAGTTGGTGCGGGGGTGGAGAGAGGATGAGGCGGCAGAGGAGGAGGATGAGGACAGCACTGACGTCGATGTGCCAGCAGACGTGGCCCGCCTCTTCCCAATGGCAGCACACATGCTGACGTGCCTGCGCAGGGACCCCAGGGTGATCCAGATGAAGCAGAGGGAGGACATCTGGATCAGCATGATGTTGGACCCACGCCTCAAGGGGAAGTTGAGCCAGTTCCTGCCGCCTGCAGGAGGAGACCCAGCGCAACAAATAAGGAGCTTGCAGCAGGCCCTTGTTGAGCGCTTGGAGGAAGCCTTCCCCCAGCCTTCCACCCTCACTGTCCAGCAGCCAGCACAGAGGCAGCAGCAGGTGCCTGCATCCAGCAGCAGCAAGCGCCCCACAGACCTGCTGTCTCTCAGCCACGAGCTCTACAGGACTGTAGAGGCTCCGGCAGCAGTGACTAGAGAGGAGATGCATGCAGCAGCATCCTCCTCCGGTCACAGCCAGCGCCTGACCCGCATGGTGGCTGACTACATGGGGTCGTACAGCGGGCTTGACAGCGATGCCCCTGTTGATCCCATGGAGTATTGGGTCAAGCGCATGGAGATCTGGAGCGAGCTGGCGCAGTACGCCCTGGAAGTGCTGTCCTGCCCCCCTTCCAGCGTGCTGTCCGAGCGCTGCTTCAGTGCAGCTGGTGGCGTGGTCACCGAGAAACGCTCACGTCTGTCTCACAAGTCTGTGGACAGACTGACGTTTCTCAAGATGAACCAGGCGTGGGTGGAAGGCGAGTTCCTGGCCCCTGTTGTCGGCGAGAGGGGGACATGAACTGGCTGCCGGAACCATCGTTAATGTGCCTTACCACCCTTTACCACCTCCTGGCTCCTGCTCACTAAGCCAGCCTGGTTCACTTTGACTATTACGTCGCCTGCAGCCACACATTTTACACCTACAGTGGGCTGCTGTGTACTGCCCTTCTGCTGTCTGTCTGTGTTTCCCACTGCCAGGGTACACAGAATTACCTTCTTCTGCTGCCACTCTGCCACCAGCTATTACGTCAAACAATAGCTATATTGGTTGTAAAACCAAAAACCAAAAAACCATTAAAAAAAAAAAAAGGTTTAATTTTTCTGAGGTGCCCGGGTTGAAAACTGTGTTGTCCCAGTTGTGTATTGGACACAATGTGGGCTGCACGACCGCTGTCTGGGACCTCCTGTTGTGTTTATTTACAGCCCTGGTATCACCGCTAGGTACCAGGGCTATTATGTCACGCTGCCTACCTGCTGCCACACTCACACTGCTCCTCCATACCTCCTCCTGCTGCTGCTGCTGCTGTCTGTCTGTGTTTCCCACTGCCAGGGTACACAGATGATTTACCTTCTGCTGCCACTCTGCCACCAGCTATTACGTCAAACAATAGCTGCTCGCCTACTCCTCCATTCCTCCTCCTGCTGCTGCTGTCTGTCTGTGTTTCCCACTGCCAGGGTACACAGAATTACCTTCTTCTGCTGCCACTCTGCCACCAGCTATTACGTCAAACAATAGCTATATTGGTTGCAAAACCAAAACCAAACAAACCATTAAAAAAAAAAAAAGGTTTAATTTTTCTGAGGTGCCCGGGTTGAAAACTGTGTTGTCCCAGTTGTGTATTGGACACAATGTGGGCTGCACGACCGCTGTCTGGGACCTCCTGCTGTGTTTATTTACAGCCCTGGTATCACCGCTAGGTACCAGGGCTATTATGTCACGCTGCCTACCTGCTGCCACACTCACACTACTCCTCCATACCTCCTCCTGCTGCTGCTGCTGCTGTCTGTCTGTGTTTCCCACTGCCAGGGTACACTACACAGATGATTTACCTTCTGCTGCCACTCTGCCACCAGCTATTACGTCAAACAATAGCTGCTCACATTACTCCTCCATTCCTCCTGCTGCTGTTGCTGTCTGTCTGTGTTTCCCACTGCCAGGGTACACAGAATTACCTTCTGCTGCCACTCTGCCACCAGCTATTACGTCAAACAATAGCTATATTGGTTGCAAAACCAAACCATTAAAAAAAAAAAAAAAGGTTTAATTTTTCTGAGGTGCCCGGGTTGAAAACTGTGTTGTCCCAGTTGTGTATTGGACACAATGTGGGCTGCACGACCGCTGTCTGGGACCTCCTGTTGTGTTTATTTACAGCCCTGGTATCACCGCTAGGTACCAGGGCTATTATGTCACGCTGCCTACCTGCTGCCACACTCACACTGCTCCTCCACACCTCCTCCTGCTGCTGCTGCTGCTGTCTGTCTGTGTTTCCCACTGCCAGGGTACACTACACAGATGATTTACCTTCTGCTGCCACTCTGCCACCAGCTATTACGTCAAACAATAGCTGCTCACATTACTCCTCCATTCCTCCTGCTGCTGTTGCTGTCTGTCTGTGTTTCCCACTGCCAGGGTACACAGAATTACCTTCTGCTGCCACTCTGCCACCAGCTATTACGTCAAACAATAGCTATATTGGTTGCAAAACCAAAACCAAACAAACCATTAAAAAAAAAAAAAAAAAGGTTTAATTTTTCTGAGGTGCCCGGGTTGAAAACTGTGTTGTCCCAGTTGTGTATTGGACACAATGTGGGCTGCACGACCGCTGTCTGGGACCTCCTGTTGTGTTTATTTACAGCCCTGGTATCACCGCTAGGTACCAGGGCTATTATGTCACGCTGCCTACCTGCTGCCACACTCACACTACTCCTCCATACCTCCTCCTGCTGCTGCTGCTGCTGTCTGTCTGTGTTTCCCACTGCCAGGGTACACTACACAGATGATTTACCTTCTGCTGCCACTCTGCCACCAGCTATTACGTCAAACAATAGCTGCTCACATTACTCCTCCATTCCTCCTGCTGCTGTTGCTGTCTGTCTGTGTTTCCCACTGCCAGGGTACACAGAATTACCTTCTGCTGCCACTCTGCCACCAGCTATTACGTCAAACAATAGCTATATTGGTTGCAAAACCAAAACCAAACCATTAAAAACAAAAAAAAAGGTTTAATTTTTCTGAGGTGCCCGGGTTGAAAACTGTGTTGTCCCAGTTGTGTATTGGACACAATGTGGGCTGCACGACCGCTGTCTGGGACCTCCTGTTGTGTTTATTTACAGCCCTGGTATCACCGCTAGGTACCAGGGCTATTATGTCACGGCGAGCTGCCTGCCTCATTGACTGCCTGCTGCCACACACTCATCCTCCTCCTCCTGCTGCTGAATTTACCTCCTGCTGTCTTTGTGTTTCCACTGCCAGGGAGCACATACAATGGCGCTTCCAACATGCGTGCGCCCACCAGCTATTTGTTACGCTCAAAAATAGCTGCATTTCTTTAAAAAAAAAATTGAAAAGAGAAATACGTGAAGATGATGAAGAAGAAGATGAAAAAGAAGAAGAAGATAAAGAAGAAGAAGATGAAGAAGATGAAGAAGAAGAAGATGAAGAAGAAGATGAAGAAGAAGATGAAGAAGATGATGAAAAAGAAGAAGAAGATGAAGAAGATGAAGAAGAAGAAGATGAAGAAGAAGAAGATGAAGAAGAAGAAGAAGAAGATGAAGAAGATGAAGAAGAAGAAGATGAAGAAGAAGAAGATGAAGAAGAAGAAGAAGAAGATGAAGAAGAAGAAGAAGAAGAAGATGATGAAGAAGAAGAAGATGAAGAAGAAGAAGATGAAGAAGATGAAGATGAAGAAGAAGAAGAAGATGAAGATGAAGAAGATGAAGAAGAAGATGATGAAGAAGAAGAAGAAGAAGATGATGAAGAAGAAGAAGAAGATGATGAAGAAGAAGAAGAAGATGATGAAGAAGAAGAAGAAGAAGATGATGAAGAAGAAGAAGAAGAAGAAGAAGATGAAGAAGAAGAAGAAGAAGATGAAGAAGAAGAAGAAGAAGAAGAAGATATAGAAGAAGAAGATCTAGAAGAAGAAGAAGAAAGATAAAGAAGAAGAAGAACAAGTATATACAGTAACACTACTGAACAAAATTAAGGACACAACTTCTCTTTCCACATTTTTTTTTAAAGGAACATCCCCACATAATCACTTGCTGTTGTTACTTGGAAAAAAAGATGTTTCTTGCATCATTCACCCTCAAAACAAGTGTTGGAAGCTATTTAAGGCCAATTCGAATAGTCAGCTCGAATAGTGAGCTCGAATACCGACTCGAATAGTGAGCTCGAAGTCCGAGGTCGAATCGAATAGTAAAAATTATTCGACTCGAATATTCGACTGACCTCGAATAATTTACTATTCGAATTCGACCAAACTCGAATTTTAAAAAGGGGTATTTGAGCATCACTATGTGCGTGTAGTTAGACTGGATAACATGTGGGTGCTTGGTGCTAGTACTGGGTGCTTGCTATAGTGAGGGTTAATGGCTGAGTGTAATGTGGGTACTGGATATTGGTGGGGTTGCTGTGGGTGCAGGGGGTGGGAGGTCACTGTGGGTGCCGCTATGAATAGCATCGTTGCTGCTAGGGCAGGTAGAGGTCAGTGTGGTTGCTGGGAGAGGTAGAGGTCAGTGTGGGTGCTGGGGTAAGGGTAGGTCACTGTGGGTACTGGGAAAGGGGGAGAAGTAACTGTGGGTTCTGTGGAAGTTAGAGGTCAGAATGGGTGCTGGAGGAAAGGGAGGTCACTGTGGGTGCTTGGGGGGAGGTCACTGTGGGTCTTGGGGGAGGTAAAGGTCATTGTGGGTGCAGCTGATGGAATAGCCACACTTCATTTCAAAGTGTCCCCGGCTGGGGTGGGGTTTATCGCAGATGGGTGGGGCTTATTGTGGTTGGGGGTGGAGCTTCTATTAAATGGCCAGAGGGGCCTTTTTTGAAGATTTTAAAAAGGGAGGGTGCCTGGCCACCCAAAGCACCCTCCTCTTCACGAGCCTGGGAACACCTTTACTCAAACTAGATCTTTGCATCTTTGCTGGAAAGGATCCATTGTTTTGGATAACAAAAATCTAAAGTGTGTAGAAAGTTTTCACGGGGGCAAGGCCAACACTAGAATTGTGGAAGAAATGAAGCGTGGTCAGTTTTATAAGCTTTATTCCTGTATACATTTGTATAGCTGTGCCAGGACAGACTTGGGCTACAGAGTTGGTTTATTGATGTTGGTGCTCTTCAGTTCCTACAGTGTAACCTGCACTATTTTGCTTCTGGTACAGACTAAGTTCATCTCCTGACCTTTCCCCTATCTTCTGATGTTCTTGTTACTAGGCCAGCCTGAAAGACAATTCTGCAGTCTGTTACATCAATTACTAATCTGGCTTGAACTACCTTAGTCCTGCTGCAGCTTTATTTAGTGGGTGGGCCTATAATATGACCACCTGTTCCAGCACCAAGCCAGCTACAGTATTATGGCTATTTGCTCAGATTACCAACCTGACCTATTATACAGCCACACATCTGTCCACCACTCCTCCAAACCTGAACCCACACGTCTGTCCACCACTCCTCCAAACCTGAACCCACGCGTCTGTCCACCAGTCCTCCAAACCTGAACTCATGCGTCTGTCCACCAGTCCTCCAAACCTGAACCATGTCACACTACATCTGATCCTGTCCTGTTGACAATAGATGGAGTGACCCTCATGGGCATAACATGGGGTATCTTGCAGCAAAGCAAGCCAACTGTTAATGGAGCTGTTATACCATCATCCTGTGCAGAATCTTCCAATTGGGTCTAGGTGTTGTTTATATTGCACTTGCATAATAATTAGAACCCTAAAAAGTTTTTATTAAAAGTACTGGTCTTATGCTCGTGGTTAACACAAAACTTTGAAGCGCATTGCACTCAATGGAATATGTCTGCAGCTCAGATACTCTATCCAAATGAAATAGTTTGGGTAAGGGTCTATGCGGATAAATGCAAGGTTACACACTTAGGAGCTAAAACTTGCAGGCAGCAAAATTTGGAAGGTATTACATTAGGTGAACCTCAAATGGAAAGAACCTGGGTGAACTTGTAGACTACAGACTTAATGCCAGCATGGAATTCCAATAAGTAACTTTGAAACTTGGCGTAGTTCCTTATTGTACAAAAAAGACCCATAGCTGGAAGATACAGTGGCATAACTGCCTGTTATAAAAGCATTTATTTTTTATGCAAAATCAGATATTTTGTTCAGGTTTGGGGATCAAATCACAAAAAAGAAATTCAAGGAATGGGAAAGAGTGCGAGGACAACCAAACTAATAAGAGGCTTGGTGAACTAATGTTCCAAGGAAGGACTAGCTAAACTAAGTGTCCTGTTCTTTGTCAAAGGAAGATTTAGAGATGATATGATCACTTAGCATAGGTATAAAAATAACCTAGGCAAAAAATATAATTAAAATAAAAGTGACTTTTATCTCAGTGGTAAAATCACCAGGATTCCTTACGCAGGGCCGGATTTCTGGAAATGCCACAAAGGCCCAGGTCTTGGGTGGCTGCAGCCTAAGGGGGCACCTGAACAAAAAAGACTGGTTGCTACATATGAAAGAGGAGGATGAAAACTGAAACTGTGGCCCAAAGAAACTGTTCATGACAGAGAGGGGCTAAAGTACATGGATGATACACATGGAATAGGGGGCTGCGCATGGAATGGGAGAGGCGCTGCTGCACATAAAAGGGGAGCCACAACATACTTGGCCTAGTAGGGGCACAAAAAGTATAAATGCGGCCAGGTCCTTACAGATGTTTGACAGCAAAAGCCCTTTTCAGGGATTTACCGATCATTAGCTTGTTGAAAAGCATTTGGTTAATGTAATCAAATGGGTCATTTCACACTGGAATTTTTGCAGTTATTGGGATTCTATAGAAAGTATAGAAAAGCAAAAACGCTATGCAAATTGTTTCAAAATCACTTTAAAATTGATTGCCTAAAAATGCTTCAAAATCGCTAATCACAAATCACTTTTTGATGTAAAACATTTCTCATAAGGTATCAATACAACATAACAAGGTTACATTACCGTTTCATTGCCTACCAGTGATGTATGGTGCACTGCTCAGCCTACTCAGAGCGCAGGCATGATTCTAAAAGCGCATCTCTCCTGGGTCCTCCTTTTCATACAGGAAGTGCAGCATGATGTCATTATGTCATGCCCCCCCCCCAGGTGCCAGATGTTCAAACAATTGGCTATGTGCATTGATCTAGACTTTGGGAAGAGTGCACTGATGTAAGCTCCCCCCAGTTAGTACCTAGTAGAGACGTGTGTGGAGTGGTACCAGCCATGGGTTTAAGCTTGGTATTGAGCATGTCTGTTGGGTGGCGGAACAGCTATCTATTGTACACCATGTTTTACAAATGCAATATGGGGGCACCTAGGGCCAAGAGATTTTTTTGGTTCTTTGAAGACTCATGGGAACCATTTGTGGTTGGAGGACAGGGTTTAATTTGCATCTGCAAAAAGAGAATTCTTCTCCATGAAGGGGAGTAATCTTTCATAACAGCTGGAACAAGTAGGTACAATAGATATTCTTTTTTAAATGGTCATGGGCATCTTCCTAGAAGAGCGAATAAACAGTTGAGAAGAAGAAGGTGATTCGCAGGCTCATGTATGCACTAAAACCAGCATTTTTATTGATAGATGGACACAGTCAAAATAAGGTACATTCACAAAACAACTGAAGCATATCAGGCTCACAATCTGTCCTTAGTCATATTTGTAAAGAAACTGGAAACACTTCGGGCCATATGCAATTCTCTTTTTCACTTGAGTTTTCACCTAGGATATAATTTTTCATCTTTGATTTTAAATAACTTTCCAGTACTTTTCAACTAAAAATGTACCAAAAAGTTGGTGAAAAACTACTATCAAACTTCTTTTAATCATTTTCTTGCCTTCTGGGAGATTAAAAGGCATTTTATTGACAAGTTTAAAAATATCACCTAGGAGAAAACACAGGTGAAAAAGTGAATTGCATATGGACCTTGGAGTCTAAATAGGGGAGGGGAGGAATAGTCCCACCTGCCTGAACAAGAGAATGTCTTGTGTTTGGCCTCAAATTTCCACAGTATTCTGTTTTCTGCTGTAAACTTTTGCATTCTCTGATTGGTCCAATACTACCGAGTATTTCCGAGTTTTGTGATTGGCCTAAAATTTCCATGGTATTCTCATTTCAGCTGTTACATTTTGCATTCTGTGATTGGTCCAATACTTTCAACTCGGAAGCATTTGTCCAAATAGAGAATTCAGAAGTGCACATAATAGCGTACATCTGAACAATATAGCGTTTTCCAAAAGTGTGTGTGTGTGTGGGGGGGGGCGGGGGGGGGGGGGATGCCAGGAGATTGATTCACCAAAAATCCTTGCCTTACCTGTTTTTACACTTATCTATATAAAGCTTTAAAAAAAATCCAAAGCCGAAGCTTGAGTTCAAAATAGACCATTGCTCTGAAGAGAAGGAAGCCTCTAGATCCTATTGAGGCTTCCCTTGGTGGTCCGCAGTCCTCCTGTTCCTGAGCGTGCCCCTCTCCCCGCCACATTGAGGCCACGCAGTTACTCTTTCTGATCCATGGCTGTGCAGTAGACGCGTGAGCCCGTCTGCGATTGTGCAGTAGCACGGCTCCAGGTTACTCTGCATGCTCAGGTGGGCTCACACGTTTACTGTACCGCCATGAATCAGGAAGAGGAACTGGCTCAATATGATCAGCAACAATGCCTTGTTGCTAATCTTCGGGGGGGGGGGGGGGGGGGGGGGGGCATCAGAGCAGGGAAGGAAGACTCAATAGGATCCTGAGGATTCCCTCTCTTTAGGTAAGTATCTTATTTTGTAACTGAACTTCGGCTTGGGTACAATTTAAACCACCCAGCAACCAAAAAAGTAACTAAGGTGACACTGAAGCAAAAAAAAACCAAACGTATACTATAAAGATTTGTATGAGTAGTACAGATAATTAATAGTACATAAGTAGCAAAGAAAATTGTTTCATACAGTTACATAGTTTTTTTTATAACATTGCATCATTCTCTTATATTTGCAGTTTACACACTTCACTCAGCATTCTAAATGATTTCACAGAGGAGGCCATTGAACTTTTGAACTTTCCTCTGCAGAAAAAACAAAATACAGTGACAGACTTTTGAGATGATAAGCTTCAGAAGACAGAGCTCTCTGTGACTTTGAAAGCCGCAGAACTCACGGAAGCTCTTTTGCATAGATAACAACTGGAGTTTCTAAACTCTTCCTGTACTGGAAAAAATATTAGACTTATATCTACTACACACACACATACAAATCATTATATTGTTTATTTTCACTTCAGATTCCCTTTAAAAAAAAAAAAGGCAAGGAATGTAATATCAGCATTGAGGTAATCATGAGCAACTTATTTTGAATCTTTTTGTTGCTTGGAAGGGGCCCAAAATGTATGCATAAATCTGCATATAAAGTTTGCATAATCCTGCATCTACTCTGAATTATTTGCATCCATTGACCATCCCTGAAGCTGTATGCAAGTGAGAAGGAGGCAGGGCCGGGCCAAGGCAAAGGGGGCACAGAACTCATTCAGCTATCATTCCCCTGTTGTGTTTGAAGCAGAGAGAAATAAGAAAAGTGGATACTGGATACAGTGGCTTGCAAAAGTATTCGGCCCCCTTGAATTTTTCCACATTTTGTCACATTACTGCTACAGACATGAATCAATTTTATTGGAATTCCACGTGAAAGACCAATACAAAGTGGTGTACATGTGAGAAGTGGAACGGAAATCATACATTATTCCAAACATTTTTTACAAATCAATAACTGCAAAGTGGGGTGTGCGTAATTATTCAGCCCCCTGGGTCAATACTTTGTAGAACCACCTTTTGCTGCAATGACAGCTGCCAGTCTTTTAGGGTATGTCTCTACAAGCATTTCACATCTAGAGACTGAAATCCTTGCCCATTTTTCTTTGCAAAACAGCTCCAGCTCAGTCAGATTAGATGGACAGCGTTTGTGAACAGCAGTTTTCAGATCTTGCCACAGATTCTCGATTGGATTTATATCTGGACTTTGACTGGGCCATTCTAACACATGGATATGTTTTGTTTTAAACCATTCCATTGTTGCCCTGGCTTTTTGTTAAGGGTCGTTGTCCTGCTGGAAGGTGAACCTCCACCCCAGTCTCAAGTCTTTTGCAGACTCCAAGAGGTTTTCTTCCAAGATTGCCCTGTATTTGGCTCCATCCATCTTCCTATCAACTCTGAGCAGCTTCCCTGTCCCTGCTGAAGAGAAGCACTGCCAGAGCATGATGCTGCCACCATCATATTTGACAGTGGGGATGGTGTGTTCTGAGTGATGTGCAGTGTTAGTTTTCTGCCACACATAGCGTTTTGCATTTTGGCCAAAAAGTTCCATTTTGGTCTCATCCGACCAGAGCATCTTCTTCCACCTGAGCTGTAGATCTCTGCAGCTCGTCCAGAGTCACCATGGGCCTCTTGATTACATTTCTGATTAGCGCTCTCCTTGTTTGGCCTGTGAGTTTAGGTGGACGGGCTTGTCTTGGTAGGTTTACAGTTGATCCATACTCCTTCCATTTCTGAATGATTGCTTGAACAGTGCTCCGTGGGATGTTCAAGGCTTTGGAAATCTTTTTGTAGCCTAAGCCTGCTTTAAATTCCTCAATAACTTTATGCCTGACCTGTCTGGGGTGTTCTTTGGACTTCATGGTGTTGTTGCTCCCAAGATTCTCTTAGACAACCTCTGAGGCCATCACAGAGCAGCTGTTTTTGTACTGACATTAGATTACACACAGGTGCTGTAACGATTGTGGAATTATCTCCGTGATCAGCGCACAAGATGTGGGCCGATACTGTGGAAATCCTCCACAAGCATTTAAATAACAGAACCCAGCTTTGGTGCAATGCACCTGTAGAGAGGAATTCCCACCGGCAGATGGAGCTGTGGAGTGCAGAGGAATAAACCCTTTGCACTGCCACAGATGCCAGTTGGAAATTGTACGAGGTGTAACAATACAGGGCAAGATAGCCCCCAAAGAGAGAGTGAGCACAGAGACAGAATTTATGTATGTCCACCAATCCAGTCGCCACCCGGCGATGGTTGACATACAACAGCATAAACCAAAGTGAGAAAGCAATCGCCAGAATGGTGATTGCTAAAAGAGACACAAGACTGAATGAGACAGAGCGTGACTGAGTAGGAAAGGCACAGCAAAGAACCATAATCTGAACGTCAAAGAAAATAACAAACAAACTACCTAAACACGGTACGCGCCGCACGAGAAGCGCAACAGCGACAAAACACGTTAATGGCGCGGTCTGTGCACGAGAAGCACAACAGAGACAAAACACGCCAACCCTGACTAACAAATGAACCTAACAAAGACGACAGACAAATAACGCAAACGCTTGCTAATTGGTTGCCTCCCACCAGACAACAGCAAGCGTTCGTGCTGGACAAGACAGACTAAAGGAGTAACCAGTAGCAACCGCAGCTAAGGTTATACTCCAAGACAGACAAAGGAGATCCACCGCCACTACCGCCAGGGCGAATGCGATCTAGGAACGAGACCAAACGATTTACTGCCAGCCGCCACAGGCGACAGTACAATTGCAGGGACCAGACAAAAACAGCACAGGAATAAACAGTACAAATAATACAAAGCCTGACTGCACTATAGAGAATGCAAGATGCACTCCCCAATAATTAACTACACTAGAATCTTTGCCAACAATCAGCAGAGGGGCTGAAACTCCAGGAAAGTTAGCAGGAACAAACCTTCATGACCAGCAAGGAATTCTGGGAGGAAATGGCATTTACACTGCAAGCCATCAAAGGAATCAGCTAAGCAATTTGCATGACAAGTGGCTGCAAATTCCTCACCAGAACAGCAACTCTGCAGCTTGCAGAGTGGAGACAGGTCTCCTTTCCAGGGACCTGCAACGCTCAGAGCTACAAAATGGTCAAAAAGCTGTCTGCCTGTGCAGACAGCAGAGCATATCATTACAGGTGCACTCTATTTAGTCATTAGCACTCATCAGGCAATGTCTATGGGCAACTGACTGCACTCAGACCAAAGGGGGCTGAATAATTACGCACACCCCACTTTGCAGTTATTGATTTGTAAAAAATGTTTGGAATGATGTAGGATTTTCGTTTCACTTCTCACATGTACACCACTTTGTATTGGTCTTTGACGGGAAATTCCAATAAGATTAATTCATGTTTGTGGCAGTAATGTGACAAAATGTGGAAAACTTCAAGGGGGCCCGAATACTTTTGCAAGCCACTGTACATGGCAGTGACTGCAAGCCAGATAACTAGAGATCAAGGTTTTGGGGGCCCTGAAGCGCATCTTCGTCTAATAGCAATTAATAGCAATCAGTGTGTGACGGCTGGGGTGGGAGGGATGGAGGGGAGCACTTTGGTGTCTTAGCCTTGGGTGCTGGAGGACCTTGTCCCGACTGAAAGAAGGTATTAATGGAAGCTCAATTTTTATTAATTATTACTCTGGGTTTCTATAGACTCAGAAAGAAGCATGGATAACACAGCACAACTACTGCTGCAAACATCAGAATAAAAATCAATGTTTCTCCATAAAGAGAAAATTGAAATGTGCCTCTAGAAAAATGCCTGGAATTGCTATGGCTTTTCAGAGCACAATCAGTCTTCAGGCACAATTCAAAAAATGTATAGCATAAGCTTAATTAGACAGGTTTACATAACCCATACAAAGTGTAGGTGAATATAACAGCCCTGCCAAACGAGTGTTACTACTTCTTGCGGCTAGCAAAGGAATGGTGCTGGACAGGTTGGAGGAGCCACGCTATAGCCTATAAAAGGACACAACGCAAATGGCTAAAACTGAAGCGGCGAGAAGAAGCCCTCCTGAGCTGGTAAGCTGCATCTCTCACTCGTCTCGTCTTACTGCATCTGTCGTCTTACTGCATCTTAGTGATGAGCACACATTTTGCACAATCGTAATCTGGCACAGTAATTAGCAATTGCAATGCAAAATCGTAATGCGAAATTACAAGAAAAATCATAATTACTTTAGCTTGTAAACCTAATCAGGAACCGCCATTTTGCGTAATTTTCACATAATTTCTTGCCAGCTTTAGCAGTTAATAGCAAAGCCCCCATACATGCCATTGTCACCAAACTTGCGATGTATGTTATGGAGAAGAGTGGAAACAAGTCAACAAATGTTTTCTCTATTGGTCCTGTGCTGGCAATAGTCACTTCTATAGATACATTGAATAGTAGTGATCACTAACAAACAGTTCCCCATCCCCTTCTTGCTCATCTGACACTGTAGCTGCCATTGGCAGGTTTTGGTGCACCGTATAAATTGTTATGTATAGTGCTTGGGGGGCTCCAATGTAAAACTCGCATCAGGGTCCACAGCTCCTTAGTTACTCCACTGGTCAGCAGCAGACAAAAATATTATACATTACCTGCTCCTGATGGCGATACAGATCTTTCTTCACTTCCTCTTCAGTTCACAAGTGCTGTGCAGCCAGCCAATCACAATTCAGCTTCTATTTCTGTCACATGACATGGGGCTGCATGGTGATTGGCTGGCTACACAGCACTTGCAAACTGTTGGGCGTAGATATGGGAGGAGGGTAGTGTTAGGAGCAGGTGGGGAGGTTAGTGTTAGGAGTAGGCGGAGGGAGGTTCGTGTTATGAGTAGGTGGGGAGAGGTTAGTGTTAGGACTGGAGTAGGTGGGGGGAGGTTAGTATTAGGAGTGGGTGGGGGGAGGTTAGTGTTAGGAGTAGGTGGGGGGAGGTTAGTATTAGGAGTAGGTGGGGGAAGATTAGTGTTAGGAGTGCGTGGAGGTTGGTTAGGTAAGTATTAGGAGTGGGTGGGTGGAGGTTAGTGTTAGGAGGAGATTGGGGGGTTAGAGTTAGGCGTAGATAGGGGAGGGTAAGTGTGATAATAGGGTTACAGTAGGGGTAGTAGAATATCAGGATAATTACCAATATTCTAGTGTCTAAAATCAGGGATAGTACGATAACAGTAAAATTACCTAAATTCTACTATGAGTATTATATGCCCGTTTTACTGGGAGCCTTTATTAGATTTATGTATATTTTTTCACTGTACAGCCAAACGGTTTTTTAAGCTTTAGGTATTATTGAGATGTTCCCTTCCTCTTATTGTGATAACTGACACCATGGCAAAGGCTTTGGTAAATTGTAACGTTTTATGGTTGTCAGAAGAATGGGAATGAGTTGGGGATAATGGGGATACCTACTCCAGCGTCAAAGGCAGCATATCCACTCCCTTTGGGGAAATTTTCTGGTTCAGGATGCTCTCAGCGATGGGAGTGTGATGGGGGCACGCATGTGCAGCTAGGCCGCACATGCACAGTACGCGGCGTTAGGTGGTGACTGATAGATACACCTGGATGGCCAGAGGAGGATTGAGGTGGCCGGGGATGACGGTGAGGGAGCCAACGGCCTTTAGAGGCGCCTACACTCTATCCTCTATGCTATCAAGGCATTTTGTATTGACCCGAGGAAGCGGGTCATGACCCGTGAAACAAGTTGTCAGACTGCTTTTTGAATAAAAACTTTTTTCCAGTTGAACTGGTGTCTATATCTTCTGGAGAGTGTAAGCAATTACCTCTCTTTTTATTAAAGAATTTTTTATTTAAAAATAATAAAATAGAACACGCGCTTCCATCCTACCCATTACCAGCCTAGGTTTGTATGGATACATTTTTTTCTGGTTTTCTTTAATATGTTAATTGGAAAGTTCAAATATAGTCATTCATGTCATTAGTGTATACTGTATATACTCGCATATAAGCCGACCCGCATATTAGCCGACCCCCCAACTTTTACCTGAAAAAACAGGGAAAAACGATTGACCCCCATATAAGCCGGGGGTCCCCCCAGTGTGTCCCAGTGTAGCTAGTATAGTGCCCAGTATGGGTAGGTAGTGCCTCAGTATAGCTAGTATAGTGCCCAGTTTAGCTAGTATAGTGCCCAGTATAGCTAGTAAAGTGCCCAGTATAGCTAGAATAGTGCCCAGTATAGCCAGTATAGTGCCCAGTATAGGTAGGTAGTGTCCAGTATAGCTAGTATAGAGCCCAGTAAAGCTAGTAAAGTGCCCAGTATTGGTAGGTAGTGCCCCAGTATAGCTAGTATAGTGCCCAGTATAGCTAGTATAGTGCCCAGTATAGCTAGTAAAGTGCCCAGTATTGGTAGGTAGTGCCCCAGTATAGCTAGTATAGTGCCCAGTATAGCTAGTATAGTGCCCAGTATAGCTAGTATAGTGCCCAATATTGGTAGGTAGTGCTCCAGTATAGCTAGTATAGTGCCCCAGTATAGCTAGTATAGTGCCCAGTATAGCTAGTAAAGTGCCCAGTATTGGTAGGTAGTGCTCCAGTATAGCTAGTATAGTTCCCAGTATAGCTATTATAGTGCCCAGTATAGGTAGGTAGTGGCCAGTATAATGCCCAGTATAGGTAGGTAGTGGCCAGTATAGCGCTCCCCCCACGGCCCCGCTGCTATTACCTGCTTAGGCAGCGGCTTCCTAATCCGGGTTCCCCTCTCATGTTGCGTATAAGTGATCACAGCAGCGCACCCGGCGCTGCTGCTGTGACGATGCAGGGGGCAGGAAAGAGCGGTTCCCCTGGTAACGGCGATACACATCGCCACTACAGGGAGCCGCGCTCTTTTCTGCCCCCTGCATCGTCACAGCAGCAGCGCCGGGTGCGCTGCTGTGATCACTTATACGCAACATGAGAGGGGAACCCGGATTAGGAAGCGGCTGCTGCCTAAAGCAGGTAATAGCAGCGGCGGCCGTGGGGGGATCAGGGGGAGGGGGGGCGCGGACCACCGACCATCAGGATTCCAGGAAAGACTCGCATACAAGCCGACCCCCCAACTTTTGACCACCTTTTTGGGGGTCAAAAATTCGGCTTGTATGCAAGTATATACGGTATAAGATTATATGCTAATATTCTTAGTTACATTTTTTTCCTCTATCTGTTGATTAGAAAATGTTCATGCATCTCTTCCTGGTGCTCTCCGTGGTACTTGCTGGTGCCTACGGTGGAAATTCTGGTGAGTATCTGTCTGTCTGTCTGTCTGTCTGTCTGTCTATCTATCTATGGCCAAATGTTCCATCATTTTTAAATAAGAGGTGGAAAACTCATAAAAGATAACCAAAAGCACTAACCACAAGCTATGTCACGTTACTGTAATACACCTGCGTAATGATTATAGCAAAAGACAATGCACATTGGGAGGGTGATTCATTATTGTAAAATAAAATGCAAAGAGAAATGACGGCACCATCCAATGTAATTATGCCCTTTTTTTTTAGTAAGGTTATCAAACATAATGGCCTTGATTCATAAAGCATTACAGCGTTCGGTAATGCAGAAAACAGCTGACTTTACCAAGCACTTAGGAAAATGTCAATTCATAAAGGCTGTTACCGCATGAAAAGCTGAAATTACTGAGCAGTGTGGTAAATTACTGACTTGTGTGGTAAATACCTTTAAAACATGCCAGTAAATGTCAATTCTTAAAGACTAAAACATGCGGTAAAGCTCTGAAATTTTACCGGCTCCTCTGGTGTGGCATAAATAGTAAGGAGACTGTGCGAGTCTGTGGGAAGCCAGCCGTGACTCGCAGAAGCAGAGAGAGCTATGACTGACAGGAGCAGAGAGCAAATAGAAACAGCTACATGTCTCCTGCAAGTCCTGCTGCTGATTGGATGCCGATAGGTTGCACAGGCTTCTCGGGGGGAATAAGCTTTTCTATCCCTAGGCAGCAAGTAGAGAAAACAGAACAAAATAGGTTTCCCCTGGAACCCTTTGGCCATTTAACCATTTAGGTTCCTGTTTGAAGATGCGGCGGAGCTAGTGGGGAATCAAATCAGGGAGAGAAAGAAAAAAGACATCCGGGCACCTTCCGTCTTCAATTGCGTGGCAGTGTTTATTGGTTATGACAAGTCACATACCATTGGCGCTGTCAGCTGAACATCAATGTGATGGTGGTGGTGAGTTGGAGCCGGTGGGGGTGCCAGGTATCAGTCGGGGCTTGCGACGGCCGTTTCGCGTCTTACTAGACGCTTGGTCACGCTGCGCTGAATGGATTCAAGGTCACCGGAGGAAGGGTGAGAGATATATTTGTTTGCTTCATGCCATTCACACGTTTCTGCAGATCGTTAAGCAGGGAGTGCCACTCAACATATCTAGGTCTCACAAGGTACTGGAGCTAGTGGGGAAACCTATGCATGGCATGTGTAATGCTTCCTGGAAGTTCTTCTAAGCTGTGGCAATTAAATAAAATGTTAAGAAAGACTATTCAGAGTGAGCAGAGGCAGTATAACAAACATGTACATTCTAAAGGGATGTTGGGATGCCTCTTACTATTGTAATGCCCTCATTGCAGGGAACAGCCTGTAACAAAACAGAGACAACTCCACGCTGCTCAGCTGTTACCGAAAAGGTTTTTTATCAATGGGCTTTGGTAAATTACCAAACTTCTACCGCACCTGTGAAAATGTTTATGAATTAGCACACAAAAGTCTAAAATACTTAATGCGGTATTTTAATGTCCAGATTTTTTTTATCGTACAGCCTTTTATGAATTGAGGCCAATGGCAGCAACGTTTCAGAACAACATTCCTTTCTCAAGCTTGTCTGTGCCCTTAGTGACACACACAACATCACTCATATTTATACTCAAGGTCACCCAATAAACATCAAGATTCTACTTAACCAATTACAAACCAGTATATTAGCAAACGGACTGCTTGAAAAAGAAACATTGTTACAAAACATAGCTGCCATTATGTTTGATACCCTTACTAAATAAAAGAGCATAATTACATTGGATGGTGCCGGCATTTCTCTTTACATATTGTTGTGTCAGTCCCGTATTGTGTTACAGGACAAGCCGGGCACATCCATTTTTGTATTTTTGGGTAGTGTGAATTCCACCACCTACCTCATTATTATACAGTAAATACAAGATTGACAAAAACTGGCAATTGTGCAACTAACTTAAAAATGTCACGTGCCATGTGTGTGCAAGACCCCGATGGCTGTTAAGGAATTCACTGAATTCCACTGGTGTCCACCAACAGCTACAACTACTTGGGTCTGGAGCTCAACCAATCGGGGAGCTTTAAACCAGCAGTAAAGGCCCTGAAAGAAAAAGCCTGCAGAACATTTTAGGCCATCAGAAGGCAGCTTTACCACCTAAAACCACCAGTGAGAGTCTGGGTAAAGCTATTCGACAGCATCATCACCCCAATCCTGCTCTATAGCAGTGAGGTATGGGGCCCAGTCACCTTCCCAGACCAATCAAAATGGGACTCCAGCCCAACAGAAATCTTCCATCTAGAGTTCTGCAAGTATCTCCTCCAAGTCCATCGCAGCACTTCGAACTCAGCTTGCCGGGCAGAGCTAGGCAGGTTCCCACTATGGCTTACTATCCAGCAGAGGGCACTCTCATACTGGGTGCCTATACAGAGCAGCAACCCCAGCACTTACTACCATAAAGCCTCACTGAGCCAGGGGATGAGGCCATACCACGCGCTCTCAAGCAAAGCGCCAGCAGCCAGCCCAGCCAAGACCACCAACACAGGCTGACAAAAGCCCAAATAAAAGGGACTACAGAAAGCTGCAAGGAACAATACATAGAGGAATGGAGAAGTGACATAAAGAATTCCAAGAAACTCACTGTCTACCAATCACTACAGAGGGAGTACACAATGGCTCCATATCTGGAGAGGCTACATCACCACAAAGACAGACAGACCCTGAGTCTGTACCGTCTGAGTGCCCACAGCCTGGAGATAGAGACAGGGCGGCACAGACAGACATGGAAGCCCCGGGAGGAGAGACTGTGCAGACAATGTGACCAGGAGGTCTTGGAGGATGAGGCCCACTTCCTGCTACACTGCAGCAAATACACACCTGTGAGGACCGCCCACTTCCAGAGACTCTCCGCCCACATCCAGGATTTTACCTCCACAGATGAGGAGATGAAACTCTACATCCTACTGGGGGAGTAAGAAACAACTGTGCAAATAGCTGCCCGATATGTCACAGCCTGCCACCAACTGAGAGGAACATGATACCACATGGACTGTATACCCCCAATACCCCCCATGGACTGTATATCCCAGCCCCCCCATATTGTCTCTTACATCCCCCACACCCTAAGGACTACATACCCCAACCCCCTATACTCTTCCCTTATTCCTACACACACCCATGTTAATGCTTTGTTTTGCTTTGGCAATGCTAAATGTATTTGGACCTGCCAATAAAGCTTTTTTGGATTTGATTGGATTTCCTGGACATCGCTACTCTACTGAATAGCAGGGAGAAAGCTGCTTGGCATGTGATTTACTATAGGCAAGGATGTTATTTTAACACTTCCCCTCACTTGTTTTGTCAGGATAAATCTTTATAAAACACTCCTGCAATGTTTGTTTATCTATTGTAGAAAAAAAAGTTATTTTTTTAATGAAAATCAGCATGCCCCCTCTTAAGCTTTATTAAACCCTCGTTGCCTAATCTTATTTATTATTATTATTATTTATTGTATTTATAAAGCGCCAACATATTACACAGCCAGCTGCTATTTCTCTAGGGGTTTCGGACCTCCACCTCCCGAGCAATACTGGTCAGCGTGGTCCAAAGTGTTAGGAGATACGCTGCCTATCAGTGGGGTAACTACAATTCATGGGGTCCCGCAGCAAAACTCTGATGTGGCTAGAGATGAGCCGAAATTTTCGAAATTTCGAACTGCTTTTATTACGAATGCGAAATTTAACATTACGACCCAAATTCGTAATTTCGTAATTAATTTTCAAATCGTAATTTACAATTTCGTAATCGAAATTTCACTCCCGTAATGACGAATTTCGTGTCTCCAACCGAAATTTTACGTTTTCAGGTTTGTAAGGGTTTCTATCCCTCTAGATGCCTAAAATGAATAGCACAGCCAGCCACCCTCCTCTCTCTCTCTCTCTCTCTCTCTCTCTCTCTCTCGCTCTCTCTCTCTCTCTCTCTCTCTCCAGAGATCTGTAGTATTTCAAAACCATACTCACATTCATGACATGTCCAGGGATCAAACCCAGGCCAACCACATGGAAGACAGCTATGCTCACCACCATACCACCAAACACACACTAAATAGACTGCTAACCTAAATCTTACTTGTAGACAGTCATATGAGACACATGCTGGGTGCAGGGCTTTGTGATTGGACCATGCGATAGAGTGAGGTGCAAAAATGAAATCATGCCTAGCAGAGGATGGTTTCACAGTGCTAAATGCTAGGCTGGCTGTGGTGCAATTGGTTAGTGTGTCTGGCTGGTAACAGCAAGGTTACAGGTTCGATTCCATCCAGGCATGTCTTTTCCTTTTGCGTTCAACAGTTGTCCAAACAGAGCCAACAGAGCCCCAGATAGCCATGTAGAGTTAGGTCACAGCTAGCCTGGCTGTGGTGCAATTGGTTAGTGTGTCTGGCTGGTAACAGCAAGGTTACAGGTTTGATTCCATCCAGGCATGTCTTTTCCTTTTGCGTGCGCGCGCTGCGCCATTGAACCCCATGGGGTATTTTGCGTGCGTAAAACTTTACGCATGCAAAACTTTGTGCTCGGTGTTTGGACAACTGTTGAACGCAAAAGGAAAAGACATGCCTGGATGGAATCGAACCTGTAACCTTGCTGTTACCAGCCAGACACACTAACCAATTGCACCACAGCCAGGCTAGCTGTGACCTAACTCTACATGGCTATCTGGGGCTCTGTTGGCTCTGTTTGGACAACTGTTGAACGCAAAAGGAAAAGACATGCCTGGATGGAATCGAACCTGTAACCTTGCTGTTACCAGCCAGACACACTAACCAATTGCACCACAGCCAGCCTAGCATTTAGCACTGTGAAACCATCCTCTGCTAGGCATGATTTCATTTTTGCACCTCACTCTATCGCATGGTCCAATCACAAAGCCCTGCACCCAGCATGTGTCTCATATGACTGTCTACAAGTAAGATTTAGGTTAGCAGTCTATTTAGTGTGTGTTTGGTGGTATGGTGGTGAGCATAGCTGTCTTCCATGTGGTTGGCCTGGGTTTGATCCCTGGACATGTCATGAATGTGAGTATGGTTTTGAAATACTACAGATCTCTAGAGAGAGAGAGAGAGAGAGAGAGAGAGAGAGAGAGAGAGAGAGAGAGAGAGAGAAGGAGGAGGAGGAGGAGGAGGAGGACGGGCTGGCTAGCTGTGCTATTCATTTTAGGCATCTAAAGGGATAGAAACCTTTGCAAAGTTTAAAATACTAAATTTCGTAATCGTAATTACGAAAATTTGCGTAATTTGCGAAAATTACGAAATTTCGATTACTGCTAAAATCGTAATTGTAGTAATTTCGCGAAATTTCGGAAATTCGTAATTAGGTCATTACGCTCATCCCTAGATGTGGCCCCCCAAATGTTCACACCCCTTCCCTTGCCTCCCCTTTGTGTCTTACATGGGCTTGAGGACCATCTCACAAGGGCCATAAAACACTCATAGCTGGTATAGGCACAAAAACACCTGGTCTGAAGTATAGTCCCCTGTATTGGAGGTAGGGAAGGTTAATAGTTGTGGGCCCCACAGCTCTGGGCCCCCCTGCGATCACATGTGCTGCTCCCCTCTAGTTGTGCCTCTACTGCCTATACTGCCTCAATATTATGGACAAGGGGCTCTTCCTGAGATGCCCATCAGGGGGTGATGACAGTATGGAGGTTACTTACGGTAGAATCTGAAAAGAGGTCATTTTTTACTTCCTTCCTTTTTACCATAAAGGTTTAATAGTTAAAAAAGAAAATCCAATAAAAAGTATTTTTATAAATATATTAATATATGAATATATTAATATTTTAATAAAAATTATTTGGTACTTATGTATTATCCCATCTAGAAGTGACATGTAAACAGTTTGTCAGTTACACAGGCTGGGAAAGTGTATACAATGTTTCTTCAACAGCTGATTCCTCACTACACAGCAGCTGTTAAGCTACCTTGATACACAGCCTGCTTTCTCCTTCAATAGAGGTGCTGTGGCGCCTCTTAGTGGACAAAAGTGAAAAGTGTGGGGCCTAGCCAAATGGCAGAACAAAAAAAAAGAGGAACGGCGCATCAGCGAATTCATGGGGTGCAGACTGCACAAAGAAGACTTATTTATTGCCATTTTATTGGCTATTCGGGACTTTCCCCTTGAAAACCGAATATTCATGGCCTGTAAACACCAAATAGTTATGGCCTGTGAACAATAAATATATTTATTGCCAGTTGCTTATTAAATAGTTTACAGATGATTTCTGTATTAAACTCATTTTTTTCCCCAAATTGAAATGACGTTCTGTATTTTATGACGTAAATAAATGTGTTCACTCTTCATGTATTTGATACACATCGCATTCATATGAAATTTTCACTTCTGTCCTCTAAGAGGCGCTACAGCACCTCTATTGAAGGAGAAAGCAGGCTGTGTATCAAGGTAGCTAAACAGCTGCTGTGCAGTGAGGAATCAGCTGTTGAAGAAACATTGTATACACTTTCCCAGCCTGTGTAACTGACAAACTGTTTACATGTCTCCTTCTAGACTGGATAATACACAAGTACCAAATATTTAAATAAAACATACACTTTTTTCTTCTTTTTTCTTCCTGTCTATGATTCAGTGATTTAAAAGGCACCTGACGTGAATTAAAACAATGTTAGATACTTACCTCAGTAGAGGCTTCCCGATCCTCCTACAGACCGCTTTTCCAGGACAGGATCCCTCCATACCTATTTAACTCATGCATGTCAGATAGGCTCCTTCTGGCTGCAAACATAGCAGTGGATGAGAGCTTCCAGACTGGGCATGCGTAAGTAAGGTCTTCATATGCCAGTAGAACAAAATGCTTGTGCGCAGAGGAAAAAAGTAGTGCACAAGTAGCTACATTATACTGGGCATGCACAGACTTTACTCATGCATGCCCAGTCTGGATGTGCTCTTCCATGGCTAGCATTATGACTAGAAGGTTAAGAAGGACCCTGCACTGGAACAGTGGGCTCTACAAGGATCATGGAAGCTTGTGGACCACCCAGAAGCTTCCAACTACTTAGGTAAGTATATAACTTTTTTCCAATCCCCACTTTAGGTGTACTTTAAAGTCTGTGAAAACCCCCCAAAAAAACAAAAACAGAGGGCTAGCACTGGTACTGATGTATATTGTTTAACACACCAGCTCCAAACAGTTAATTTGTATTTATATATTATAATGTATGCAAGTGCGAATTCGTCTTCTATGTACACTTTCTGCTGGTATTCAGCTGAAGCATTCCCAGGGCGTACGAGAGGAATCGCTGCCGGGAGACTTGGGCACAGGATACAGCCGGTATAGCTTATCCTGGTGATGTTAAATACTATCCCCCCTCCAGGTCGCTGTGGATAGTGTCGAATGGAATAATTCGGCTTCCAACAATTGCTGGAGGCCGAATTATAATGTTTTATAAGTAACGTCAGCTTTGTTTTCTGACGGTGCTAACATTACTCACTGTGTGCCGCTATAGCCGTAATTCCTATTACAGTCTATGGTGGCGCCAGCTGCGCCCAAATCTCCTGCACTGGATTGGAAGTGTTCTGTAAGGGTTGGTGTCAGCACACAGAGAGTATCTGATTATTGATGATCTGCAGTATCACCAACAATACAGATGTATACCTGATTATTAGTGATCTGCAGAATCACCAATAATACAAGTATGGCTAACCTCTGGACACCTAATAAAGTGTAAGTGTTTGGGTGCAACCGTAACTTTAATAGTTTGAAGAAACCACACCAGAGTGGCTGGTGAGGTACTATCAGTACACGAAGCGGTACTAGCCTACAGGCTCCAGCAAGCTGAAGAAACAATACTGAAGAGGCTGAATCTCCCGAGGAGCGGGTGATTCAGAATATGCTGCAGGCAAATGAACACCCGAGAGGTGGGCGAGTCAGGCTGTACGGCAGCCTACGAGATACAGTAATACTAAAATGACAGATACCTAGTGAGCAGGTAATTAAGGCTGAACAATAGCCTAGCAGAGTTGCTTAACCAGCGGAGCTGGCGCAGTAAACACCTCACCAGTGGCGAGGGCCCACTGGCGAGTAGAATGGTCAGGCAGGCAAGGGTCGGCAACAGAGAGGTACGTATAGGTACAGAATCGTGAGACAAGAGAGTAAACAGTAATCAGGCAGGGGTTCAGCAACAGGTAGGCAGATAGGCGAAAGTACAGGATCAGAAGGCAGGATCAGAGTCAGAGGTAATAGCTAAGAGTCATACACAGGAGATCAAAACAGTAAACAATATCCTAGTCTGGGTGTGAACTCCTTGGCATCAACACCCGGGAACTAGTCTACAATAAACAAATAGCAAGACAGCAATATCCTAGACTAGGTGTGAAATCCTTAGCATCAACACCAGGGAACTAGCCTAAGGTCTGAGCGCTAACACGCGAGTATTCACGACAACAGACAGTCCTACAATGAAGCCCGGAGGCTTATGAAGCAGAGGAGACCCCACTGGCACGCCCCTCCGAATCAGCCAATCCTGGGAGCCGTGGGAGTCCTCTGACGTCAGCCGACCGACAGGTCAGCTGACGGGCTTCCTCCCCGCATAAAGGTCCCGTCTGTGCGCGCGCCCGCGCGCTAAGGCGACCCCCTGCCCGGAAGAACGTTCCGTCCTCGGCGTCCTGGGCGTCCTGGACGCCGAGGGTACGGATGGCCGCATGGAGGCAGCTGCGGCGGCGGTGCTGTTCGCCGCAGCTGCCTCGTTTCTCACATGTTCGTTCCCAGGAATGTCTACTAATGGCGGCTGATAAGGAAACATAAACAAGATCATGTAATCACTTCCTCAACTTCAGATTCAGAAAGTGGTGTTTTTAACTGTTTGAAGGCTGCCTTGCTACCATTTTTTTTCTGTTAGCAGGTTTTATGCTGTAAAAAACCTGTTAGAGCGAAGAAGAAATGCTGAGTTTCATACCACTTTAATGTAACTTGGGTGTCCTGAAAAAAATTATTCCATTCCACTATATGTCATTACTTTACCTCTTTAAAGTGGACCTGAACTCAGAACTCCTCTCTGCTCTATAAGATACGCAACAGTATGATAACCTTTACACAAAAAAAATGTATTTGTTACAACTGATACAAATCCTAAAATAAATGCACAGCTTCTACTTCCTGATTCATGGAAGCAGACATATTGTTCACAGCCTGTACTTTCAAATGTGCTTATCTGCTTATCTGCCTAGTGATTATTATTATTATTATTATTTATTGTATTTATAAAGCGCCAACATATTACGCAGCGCTGCACAATAGATAAATGGGTTAACATACAGGTAGAACATACGGAAACTCACAACAAAACAAGATCATGCAAATGATTTGATAACAATTAGACACAAATGAAGGGGAATTACACAGGCTAAACTCTTTAAATACATACAGGGTGCATTTCTGTTATGTTTTCCTTGTGTCCTGTGCAAAATTTGAGGTCCACTTTAAGTTTGAAGGATTTTTTTCATGGGGCATTAGTAAACTCCCCTTAGATTTACCTTATATGGGTGTTGAAAATTTGCAGTTTGTGTTTCTATAAAAAATGATGAGTGAGTACTAAGATATTTTTTTCTCCTTCAGCATGTGGTACACTTTCTGAGAAGAAACAAACTATTCTGAACTTGTTGTCATGTTGGGATGACGATGATGCAGATCGTGCAATATCATCAAATTCCGGTCCCCCCACAGGCTATTTCTCTGGAGGATACAGGAGCTGCAAGGAAATCAAGGCTTCAGACAAGCATGCTACAGGTGAAATACCCCTTTCTTTAACTTTTCTGCTGCCCGGACATCCCCCTTGTGCTTCCGCTTAGCGAAAAGCACAAGGAGGGGGAAAAAAAATTCAAGGTGGCCATCTTGTGGTCAAATAGTAAAACTACATCTACATATTTTTTACATTACAATTTACACATCAGAATCAGAATCAGAAGCAGAATCAATTTATTTTCGCCAAGTAAGTTTGCACCTACAAGGAATTTGTCTTGGCAGTTGCTTAATAAACACAAACAAAAACAATACAAGGACAGACAGTGTGAATATTACAAGTTAAGGACATTATAAGTATAGTGGCAGTAAGCAATGTGAGAATTGTTCATGTTTAGTTCTGTGCTGATTACTTTCAAGTCCTAGCAGCTCTAACGTGGTTCAGCATTAAGTATGGCTACCGCTTGAGGAAAAAAACTGTTCCTGTGTCTAGAGGTTTTGGTAGCGATTGACCGGAATCTTACTCCTGAAGGCATGCGCTGGAAGATGGAGTGAGCTGGGTGAGAGGGGTCAGAGGCAATCTTGGTTGCTCTCTTTCTGCACCTGCTAGTGTAAAGATCCTGCAGGGAAGGTAAGCTACAGCCAATTATCCTTTCCGCTGATCGGATGATGCGCTGCAGTCTCCCCTTTTCTAATGCTGAGCAGGAGCCGAACCATACAGTCATAGATGATGTTATGGTGGATTCGATGATTGCAGTGTAGAACTGCACCATTAGATTTTGAGGTAGGCCGAACTTTTTCAGCTGCCGTAGATGGTACATTCTCTGTTGTGCTTTCTTGACAATAGTGGCAGTGTTGTTGTCCCATTTTAAGTCGTTTGAGATCGTGGACCCAAGAAACTTGAATGACGGCACTTGGGTTATTGTGGATCCATTTATGGTTAAGGGGAGGTGCTGGGGGGGAGATCTCCTAAAGTCTATTATCATCTCCATGGTTTTGAGAGCATTTAGTTCCAAGTTGTTGCTGCTGCACCAGGAGGAAAGCTGTCCCACCACATACCTGTATGCAGACTCATCCCCGTTTTGAATGAGACCAACAACTGTTGTGTCGTCTGCAAACTTCAGAACCTTAACAGATGGATCTGTGGAGATGCAGTCATTGGTGTAAAGTGAGTACAGCAGTGGGGAAAGCACATAGCCCTGGGTTGCACCAGTACTGACTGTCAGAGAGCTTGATGTGAGTTTACCAAGTCTAACACGCTGTCTTCTGTCGGTTAAGAAGTCGGTTATCCATTTGCAGAGGGATTCAGGTATGTGTAGTAGCTGGGAGAGCTTGCTGTGCAGCAGTGATGGAATTATGGTATTAAATGCAGAGCTGAAATGTATAAATAAAATCCTGGTGTATAAAAAGGAAGGAACCGAGAGCCCAATATAGATTAGTAAGTCTAGGCAATTTAGTATAGTGAGAAGGAGTAAAATATATACTCACAAACCAGGGTTACCTCCAGGTAACCACTGTATAGGCAGGTGAGGAGATTAGCCTGTCCCCACTCAGGGTTAAGAAGTCGCTCTCTGTAGTCGTGAAGAAAAAGGGGTATCCCCCTCCACCAAGGGTGGATATACAATGTAACGTGAGTAGAACAAAGGCGCCAAAAGGATAAAAACACGATTTAAAATATTTAAAATTGCTTAGGAGGCAGTGGTGGACTTACCTCCCTCAAGCAGACACAAGGAAGCTGTGTAATTCAATAAAGGTAAATTTAATGGTACACTCCAGGGGTTAAGTACAACGCGTTTCGCAGGTCTACGCCCGCTTCATCAGGTAGTAAAAATAGGAGTACACAGCTGGGAACAAAAAGCGCATATTGGTGTATAGCTGGGAGAGCTTCCTGTGCAGCAGTGATGGAATTATGGTATTAAATGCAGAGCTGAAATGTATAAATAAAATCCTGGTGTAGGTTCCTGGGATATCTAAATGCTGTAGTACATAATGCATACACATGTTCACGGCATCGTCTGCGGATCTGTTAGGCCTGTAGGCAAATTGCAAAGAGTCCAGCAGGGGATCTGTGATGGATTTCAGATAAGTCATTATCAGTTTTTCAAATGCTTTCATGACCAGTGATGTCAGGGCAACAGACCTGTAATCATTTAAACATGTAGGTTTTGTTGTTTTTTTTAATTGGTACAATAGTTGCGCTTTTAAAACAGGCAGGAACAATTGAGAGTTCTAGAGATGCTTTGAATATGTCTGTAAATACAGGCGCTAATTGGTCGGCACAGAGATTCAAGCATTTCGCAGACACAGCATCTGGTCCCATTGCTTTCCTGGTGTTTTGTTTTTTAAAGAGTCTATTTACACCTGATTGGCATATTGTTAGAGCATGCACATCTGGGGACAGGTCAATAGATTGTGTCTGGCCTCCTGTGTTGTGTAGTTGCTGGGGCACCGCAGGGGGTGGAGACGTTGGCTGGCAGGAAGAGTGTTCAGTTTGCCTGTGGCAGAGATGCAAATTGACTTGTTGTGTTTGGCTTTTGTTGGTAGTGTCAAACCTGCAATAAAATGTATTCAGTTCATTTACAAGCTGCAGGTTATGTAGTGAGGGGGGAGGAGATTTCCTCCTGTAGCTGGTAATTTCATGTAGAGATTTCCATATTGTGAATGAGTCGGCGTTAGAAAATTTTTCCTCGAGTTTTTGAGAATAATCTTTTTTTGCGTCGGTAATGGCTCTCTGCAGTTTGTATTTCGCAGCTTTGTAGAGGACTTTATCGCCTGTACGATGTGCCCTTTCTTTATCAAGGCGCAGCTTCCTAAGATGTGATGTGAACCAGGGTTTATCGTAATTGTACCTGGTGCACTTTTTTGTGGGGGTGCAGGACTCTTCACAAAAGGTAATATATGATGTCACAGCGTCAGTGTATTCATTTAGGTCACTGGAGGATATAATAACATTAAAGATTAACTGTTTATTTCCCCCACTAAAATATTACCCAAATACAATTTTTAATGGGGAAAAAAAATTACATAAATAGTTACCTAAGGGTCTGAACTTTTTAAATATGCATTTGAAGGGGGTATGCTACGAATTTTCTTTAAATTATAAGCTTGTAAATAGTGATGGACGCAAAACGGAAAAAATGCACCTTTATTTCCAAATAAAATATTGGCGCCTTACATTGTGATAGGGACAACATTTAAATGGTGTCATAACCGCGACAAACGGGCAAATAAAATACATAGGTTTTAATTATGGTAGCGTGGATTATTTTAAAGCTATAATGGCAGAAAACTGAGAAATAATGATTTTTTTCCATTTTTTTCTTATTAATCCTGTTAAAATGCATTTATAAAAAAATAATTCTTAGCAAAATGTACCACCCAAAGAAAGCCTAATTAGTGGAGGAAAAAACAAGATATATATCAATAAATTGTGATAAGTAGTGATAAAGTTATTAGCGAATGAATGGGAGGTGAAAATTGCTCTGATGCATAAGGTGAAAAATCCCCACGGGCTGAAATGGTTAATTTAACTTCATGGGTATTTCCCGCTAATTAGCAAGAAGTTTTGAATCAGGATGATACCATTTATTGACTAACTTAGAGATAGATAAACAGTGAGCTTTCGACTTATAAAAAGCCTTCGTCGGACTGGTTCCTGACCAAAACTGAAAAACACAGCTTATATACACTGACATACAGAGGAGAAACAATCTTTAGCAAACATAAATGTAATTAGATGCCTTAACTGTTACTGAGGAGGCTTTCCCAGGCATCCTGGCTAAATTGATAAGATCAATAGAATCCTCAACATGACATAAAGCAGACTCTGGTGATGGGGATGCTAATTAGCACATATGTTCATATAGATGTGTTGTACTAGGCTGGAAACATGACTGATTTTTTTTATTTTGTTTAGATGGAATGTACACACTGACCACTGCTGATGGAATTAACTATCAGACCTTCTGTGATATGACAACCAATGGTGGAGGATGGACATTGGTGGCCAGTGTCCATGAGAACAACATGAATGGGAAATGCACTATGGGAGATCGCTGGTCCAGTGAGGAGGGTAGCAATCCATTAAAACCAGCAGGAGATGGCCAGTGGGCCAATTATCGCACATTTGGGCTAGCAGATGGAGCCACTAGTGACGATTTAAAGGTGCAAACTAGTTTTGATCACCGTTTTACAAACTTGCTATACTTTTATTACAGTGCGCTAAGGACATTTTTATGGTTCAGTTTAAAGCTAAAGTGCAAGGGATAGAGGTAAACATGCAGTTTTTAAAAACTTTTATAGCAAATGTTGTCCAAGGCAGAAGTATTTAACTACTGCTGCTGCTGCTGCTGCTGCTGCTACTACTACTACTACTACTCCCAAAGCATAACATCAGGTTATTTGTGCATGGGGTGCTTGTCTTTATTTGTACACCTCCAACCCCTATGCACAGTTTCTTCTACACCACACTGGATGCTTGGTTTGGCGGTATAGCCGACTGTTAGCTATCTTTTCTATGCAGTGTATGGTTTGGGCACGACTATTGTTTAAAGTGACACTAAAGGAAAAAAACCCTCATGATATAATGAAAAGGTTGTGTTAGTACGGATGATTAATAGAACATTAGTAGCAGTAGTGTCATATTTTTATTTTCAGGTATATAGCTTTTTTTTATAACATTGCATCATTCTCTAATAATTGCAGTTTCCACAATACACTCAGCATTTTAAATTAATTTCACAGAGCAGGCTCCTGACCCTTTGAACTTTTCTCTGCAGAAAAACTATAAACAAAGTAGAACCAATGAGAAATAGTTGAGATAAGTGCTTCAAAAGAAAGTGCTGTCCAGGACTTTATAAAGTTGCAGAACTCACAGAAGCTCTTTTGCATAGATAACAACTTAATCTTCCTGTCTTGGGAACAAGATGAGGCACATGGAGTGGGAGGGTCTGCAGTACAGGGATGATACACATAGAAGAGGGAGTGGCACATGGAGTGGGAGGGTCTGCAGTACAGGGATGATATACATGGAAGAGGGAGCGGCACATGGAGTGGGAGGGTCTGCAGTACAGGGACGATATACATGGAAGAGGGAGCGGCACATGGAGTGGGAGGGTCTGCGGTACAGGGATGATTTACATGGAAGAGGGAGCGGAACATGGAGTGGGAGGGTCTGCGGTACAGGGATGGTACACATAGAAGAGGGAGCGGCACATGGAGTGGGAGGGTCTGCAGTACAGGGATAATACACATGAAAGAGGGAGCGGAACATGGAGTGGTAGGAGCTGCAGTACAGGGATGATACACATGGAAGAGGGGGCTGCACATGGAATGGGAGGAGCTGCAGTACAGGGATGATACACATGGAAGAGGGGGCTGCACATGGAATGGGAGGATCTACAGTACAGGGATGATACACATGGAAGAGGGGGCTGCACATGGAATAGGAGGATCTGTAGTACAGGGATGATACACATGGAAGAGGGGGCTACACATAGAATGGGAGTAGCTGCAGTACAGGGATGATACACATGGAGGAGGGGGCTACACATGGAGTGGGAGGGTCTGCAGTACAGGGACGATATACATGAAAGAGGGAGCGGCACATGGAGTGGGAGGGTCTGCAGTACAGGGATGATACACATAGAAGAGGGAGCGGCACATGGAGTGGGAGGGTCTGCAGTACAGGGACGATATACATGGAAGAGGGAGCGGCACATGGAGTGGGAGGGTCTGCAGTACAGGGACAATATACATGGAAGAGGGAACGGCACATGGAGTGGGAGGGTCTTCAGTACAGGGATGATACACATAGAAGAGGGAGCGGCACATGGAGTGGGAGGGTCTGCAGTACAGGGACGATATACATGAAAGAGGGAGCGGCACATGGAGTGGGAGTAGCTGCAGTACAGGGATGATATACATGGAAGAGGGAACGGCACATGGAGTGGGAGGGTCTTCAGTACAGGGATGATATACATGGAAGAGGGAGTGGCACATGGAGTGGGAGGGTCTGCAGTACAGGGACGATATACATGGAAGAGGGAGCAGCACATGGAGTGGGAGGGTCTGCAGTACAGGGACGATATACATGGAAGAGGGAGCGGCACATGGAGTGGGAGGGTCTGCAGTACAGGGATAATACACATAGAAGAGGGAGCGGCACATGGAGTGGGAGGGTCTGCAGTACAGGGATGATACACATGGAAGAGGGGGCTTCACATGGAATGGGAGGATCTGCAGTACAGGGATGATACACATGGAAGAGGGGGCTACACATCAAATGGGAGGATCTACAGTACAGGGATGATACACATGGAAGAGGGGGCTGCACATAGAATGGGAGTAGCTGCAGTACAGGGATGATATACATGGAAGAGGGGGCTGCACATGGAATGGGAGGAGCTGCAGTATAGGGATGATACACATGGAAGAGGGGGCTACACATGGAATGGGAGGATCTACAGTACAGGGATGATACACATGGAAGAGGGGGCTGCACATAGAATGGGAGTAGCTGCAGTACAGGGATGATACACATGGAGGAGGGGGCTACACATGGAGTGGGAGGGTCTGCAGTACAGGGACGATATACATGGAAGAGGGAGCGGCACATGGAGTGGGAGGGTCTGCAGTACAGGGATGATACACATAGAAGAGGGAGCGGCACATGGAGTGGGAGGGTCTGCAGTACAGGGATGATACACATGGAAGAGGGGGCTTCACATGGAATGGGAGGATCTGCAGTACAGGGATGATACACATGGAAGAGGGGGCTGCACATGGAGTGGGAGGATCTGCAATACAATGATGATACACATGGAAGAGGGGGCTACACATCGAATGGGAGGATCTACAGTACAGGGATGATACACATGGAGGAGGGGGCGCACATAGAATGGAAGTAGCTGCAGTACAGGGATGATATACATGGAAGAGGGGGCTGCACATGGAATGGGAGGATCTGTAGTACAGGGATGATACACATAGAAAAGAGGGGGCTACACATGGAATCTGAGAATCTACAGTACATGGATGACACACATGGAAGTGCGGGCTACACATGGAATGGGAGGATCTGCAGTACATGGATGATACACATGAAAGAGGGGGCTGCACATGGAATGGGAGGATCTGCAGTACATGGATTATACACATGAAAGAGGAGGCTACACTTGGAATGGGAGGATCTGCAGTACAAGGATGATACACATGGAAGAGGGGGCTACACATGGAATGGGAGGGGCGCTGCTGCACATAAAATACGTGGCCTAGGGGCAAAACAAGTATAAATCTGGCCTTGGACAAACCTGATAGCACAATATTGGTAAAAGCTCATTGCTGACAATGTTACCCATAGCATCACACTGTGACCAAATGAACAGGCATCTGCCCAATATGTACTCATCTAAGGAGTTATTTCTTGTTAATTGTGTTGTCATGTTATCTGTTTAATACCCCTTCAATACATAATAATTAAAAAAATATTAGGGATGAATGATCACTATGTGGGAAATGTGCAATACATACATATAAAATGTACATTTCTCCTAGAGTGAAATGCACTGTAAATGACCTTTATCCTGTCACTTACAGAAGGTAGTAAAAAGGTGACTGATCTGACAGATGTTGGACTAGTTCATCTCTTCATGGGGAATCTCAGTATTTCCTTTACTCTTTACAAAAGCACTTCCTGGAAAGGATCTATACAAATGTGTAAAGCAACTTTCCTAGTTGATCGCACACAGTTTTGGCAGTTTGGGCAACTGAAGTTCAATAAGTGCTTTTGAAAATAAAGAAAACTCCCAGAATCTTACATGAGGTGCTAGACTCTGGGAGAAATGTATTTATATGTATGTAATTTAGACTTTTTATGATACAGTTAGATACAGTACTTACCAAGGTGGAAGTAAGGTCTTTGGATGATCCTCAGGCTTCTCCAATGTTGATTTTACTGCGGCAGGCAAGCACATTCTTCTTTGTGATTGCACTTTTGCAGGCGCAAATACAGCTCCAAGCAGGCGCAAGTATGGCGCGCCCCTGGGCAGTAGCATGGAGCCACTTGTGCACAAAGGAAAAAGCCTTGCACAAGTGGCTCCCTGTTACTGTGCAGGCTGTACTTGCACCTGCAGAGTAAAGCATTGCTCGTACACGGATGGGAGCCGGGGTGTGTAATCATATTCAATGGCTGATATTGTGGAGAAACTCCTCCCACAGTGTGATGTCATGAGATTCATGACCATGGCCCTGACAGTTTGCTGTCTGTGAATCTTGTTGCATTGAGGGAAATAATGGCTTTTTCCAACTGCCAAGCAAGCAGTATCTCCCTCTGTGCATAGAATTCTCAGTAACGAACATTCCGTACAGATCACCTGGAACTAAAGATGTCTCCACCTGTTATAAATTTCAGAATGTAAATCAGGGTGAGGAAAGATTTTACAAAGGCCAAACACTGACTTAAAAATCTATTAATGAATATTGTAAACAATAAGCAATTGTATTCAATATGTTATTTTCACTACAGTTCCTCTTTAAAGTAGCATTATTATTATTATTGTGGGAATGAACAGAGGCGACAAAAAGGATAAAAGTAGCTAACACTTTAAAAAAAAAATGGGGGAGGCAGTGGTGGACTTACCTCCTCCAAGCAGACACAAAAACAGGTTGATATTTTATCATATTATATCAACAAGCAAATGTATTTATATATACTCTCCAAAGGGTTTAAATCAATGCGTTTCGCAGGTGTGGTCCCACTTCATCAGGCAATAGGGGACGGAGCATAAAGCAACAGGTGTCTATGACTCAGCCTAGCGCCTCTTATTATTATTATCCTTTATTTCTGAAGCACACAGTACTGTACATCTGTAAGGAGTGTAGATTACAATCAAAGGAAACAGGCATTTGCAAAAACTTGACACATGAGTAGAAGAGGAAGCCTGCCCCATCAGGCTTATGACTTCAGAAGTGAGTATTCCAAATTAACGCTAATCTTCTGTTTACTTGTAGAATCCTGGTTATTACGATATCACTTCCAAAGATTTGAGTGTGTGGCACGTTCCTAACGACACCCCTGTGTCTCAATGGAGAAACGCAGCTATCCTGAGATATCGTACAGACAATGGCTTTTTCGCACAGGAAGGTGGTAACCTCTTCCAGCTGTACCAGGTAAGTAACCCACTGACTGCTTTACTCATTGTCAGACCTGAGCGTACTTGGCACAGACAGACACTACAGTCACATTTCACAACTGTTTTGCACAAGATTTTAACTACAAATCATGTAATTCCACAGCAAAACTTTGATAACACCCCAGATGCTCCTCCCCCCCCCCCCCCAAAAAAAAGAAAACAACAACTATTTTTGAAGTTGACACATACAAGTCTATGGTGTTTATTTACTAAAGCTGGAGAACAGAGCGCTAAAGATTCTAGTTCTGAAGAGCTCTGAAGATTCTTCTAGCAACGTGGGCAGAACCTTTTTTAAAAAAAAAAACATTGGCTCTGATTCACTAAACTGCCATAGGATTGCCATGTGCAGGTAGTACTAACGCTGAGGGAGCCCCGCCCATCAATTCATTAGCATCAAGTACATTACACGGCAGGTTATTTGCAAGGCATGCTTTATGCCAGTAACGCACATGACACTATAGGTTAACAGGTGATGCCTCCTCAGCGTTAGTACTGGTAGAATTGCAACAGTATAGGGTTGATTCCCTAAGCTTAAAGGGACTCCGAGCAGTGCAGAAACTATGGAAAGATGCATATCATTGTAAAGCTCTCTTTCTCCTCTTTCCAATGATATATAAACCACCACCCTACGTCTTTTAGTTTTCGCTATTTTCGCGATTGAAATTGCCGCGACCGCGATTTCGATCGCGAAAATAGAGAAAACTAAAAGGTGTAGGGCAACGATTTAGGTGTCGTCAGAAAGAGGAGAAAGAGAGCTTTAAAATGATATCCATCAAGCCATAGTTATATTGTATTACACAGGACGACACTTTCCCCAGTGTCAGCAGCTCCATTCTGCTGAATGCAGCTGCTGACTTTGACAAAAAGTCGCCCTGTGTAATACAATATAACTATGGAAAGATGGATATCATTTTAAAGAGACTCTGTAACATTAAAAAGATCCCCTGGGGGGTACTTACCTCGGGTGGGGGAAGCCTCCGGATCCTAATGAGGCTTCCCACGCCGTCCTCTGTCCCACGGGGGTCTCGCCGCAGCCCTCCAAACAGCCGGCGACTGTGCCGACTGTCAGTTCAATATTTACCTTTGCTGGCTCCAGCGGGGGCGCTGTGGCGGCTTTCCGTTCCGAACTACACGGAAATACCCGATCTCATTCGGGTCCGCTCTACTGCGCAGGCGCCGGAAACTTGCGCCTGCGCAGTAGAGCAGATCCGACGGCGATCGGGTATTTCCGTGTAGTTCGGAGCCGACAGCCGTCAGAGCGCCTGCGCAGGAGCCAGGAAGGTAAATATTGACGTCACCGCTGCACGGACTCCACGGAGGGCTGCAGCGAGACCCCTGACGGATGGAGGACGGCGTGGGAAGCCTCATTAGGATCCGGAGGCTTCCCCCACCCGAGGTGAGTACCCCCCAGGGGATCTTTTCATGTTACAGATCCTCTTTAAAACTCTCTTTCTCCTCTTTCTGACGACACCTAAATCGTTGCCCTACGCCTTTTAGTTTTCTCTATTTTCGCGATCGAAATCGCGGCCACGGCAATTTCAATCGCGAAAATAGTGAAAACTAAAAGGCGTAGGGTGGCGGTTTATATATCATTGGAAAGAGGAGAAAGAGAGCTTTAAAATGATGTGCATCTTTCCATAGTTTCTGCACTGCTCGGAGTCCCTTTAATAACAGCAGGGCGCGGTAATAATCTCCAGCACACACTATGCTGCCATAGCGTGCGCTGCTAAATTAGGCTATGCTCCTATAGTTTAACGAGCGCATCATTGAACCTAATGAGCTCTCCACTGTACCCGCCCTCAGCTTCAAAGGACAAGATTCCTGCACTTTGATTGGGCCAGTAGACTGACTGTCAAGTGACAGGCAGCCTATTGGGCCAATCAAAGTGCGGGGATCTTGTCCTTTTGAAGCCACTGGACCTGCTACCAAGGGGGAAATATTTGCAGCAACTGTCTGGGTCATATCAGAAGTCAGTGGGACTTGGTGAAACGTTGTTTGCATTCATGCTATTGTAGTAACATGCTTGTATCCACAGTAAGACAATACTTTTAACCTGTTAACAGCCACAAACGAGTTATCACACTTTAAAATAATACACTGCTTTCGTCTTCAGCCACTATAACTCATTGTGCTGTAAATATTTGGCTTGCTTTGAGCTCTCTTCTCCAAGCAAAACACAGAGAATCTGAAAGCAGAAGCCCTCTTTTATTGTCTCACACTGCCCCCTCGTGACAAGTGGCCATACACACACATTACAGCAGAACTAATTAGAAGCTAGGCAATCTAAGAAAGAAGAAATTAAAAAAAGTGCTAAAATAAATTGGCTGCTAAAGGGTTAATAAACCCAGAACAGCCTGGTGTGTTCTGCACATGAGGCTCAACAAGTCCACTATATTCTGATATTACCCAGCTAAGGGTATTAAAGCTTTCAGATAATTAAAAGACCACTATCGCAGAAAAAAATAAGCAGTTAAAATATGACAGGTTTTGGACTAGTCCATTTCCTTATGAGGGTTCTCAGTATCTCTCTTTTGTTCTTTTCAAAAGTATTCCCTGGAAAGAATTGCTACAAAGATATCAGCCAGCCTCCCTACCCATTTGAACACTATTTTGGCAGATAGACCTAGCAACTGCCTTTCAGGAAATGCTTTTGAAAACAAAGTTAACCCAAGAATCCCCCATGAAAAGATGGATTAGTCCAAAACCTGTCAGTTGTGTTAGGTTTTAACTGCTTACTTTTTTTCGCAATAGTCTTTAAAAAAAATTACCTCCATAGTTTTGTATCATTAACAAACCAATTACTGCAAACCTACTAATTAATGACAAATATCTTTAGTTTATAGCGTGGTAACTTGATTCATATATATGTTTTTAGAAATACCCTGTGGTGTACGGGACCGGTAACTGCAACAAAACGGCCCAGCTGTTGCAGTTACGTATGACTTTGGAAGCATTGAGAAAACCAGATCGTACTACTCCCCAAATGGCGCAAGTAAGAACATCATTACTATTCCATAACAATCCAATCATAAACAATCCAATCATGGTTATGGTCAATTGGAAATGATTGTTTGTGCCCGCTAATGGCTGAAAACGTGATAACTAGTTTGATCAGACTGCTGGATTGATTCCATTAACTGATTGAGTTAAAAGCAGCAGATTTCTGGCAGCACTACAGGACAATTAGTTGACTCAAATGGCAATGGAACCAACTAGGGGGAATGCGTTATTGGATCTGATCATTTCTAATAGAGCAGATAATGTATCAAATGTGCAGGTTCAAGAACATTTGGGAAATAGTGATCACAACATGATAACGTTTGATCTGGTGACTGATAGGCCACGGGGCAGCGGGACCACTAAAACTATGAATTTTAGAAAAGCAAAGTTCACTCAAATTAGGCAGGCACTAAGTTTGGTGAACTGGGATAATGTACTACAAGGGGAGGACACTGAAGAGAAATGACAAGCTTTTAAACTTTTTCTCAATCAATATTGTAGTATGTATATCCCATATGGAAACAAAATGTCTAGGAATAAAAAAAGGCCTCTATGGATGAATAGAAAGGTTAGAGATAAAATGAAGAGGAAAAAGAATGCCTATAAGGTCCTAAAACAGGAGGGGACCAAGGCTGCACTAAGCAATTATAAGGAGTGCAATAAAAATTGTAAAAAAGAAATTAGGCTGGCAAAGATCGAAGCTGAAAATCAAATCGCTACGGATATCAAATCTAACCCAAAAAAAGTTTTACAAGTACATCAACTCTAAAAAAAAGAAAGGTTGACTGTATAGGACTCCTAAAGGATGAGGGGGGGAACTCAATGGTGGATGACCAAGGTAAGGCAGAGTTATTAAATGCTTTCTTTGCTTCTGTCTTCACAAAGGAAACAGCACTGTTGCAAATTACGGATGCAGAAGAGTCTCAATCTTCCAACTGTAATATTAAATACTTAACGCAGGAAGAAGTGAAGGCAAGACTAAATAAATTATAAATAGACAAGGCACCTGGCCCGGATGGCATGCATCCTCGGGTCCTAAGGAAATTAAGTTCAGTTATAGATAAACCCCTTTATCTTATCTTTTGTGACTCTCTTTCCACTGGCAGAGTCCCAATGGATTGGCGTACAGCCCACGTTTTCCCATTATTTAAGAAGGGCAAAGACTCAGATCCAGGAAATTGTAGACCTGTAAGCTTAACATCAGTTGTATGCAAACTATTTGAGGGGTTACTAAGAGATACTATACATGACTTCATAGTAGAAAATAATCTTATTTCTCAGCATCAACATGGGTTTACTAAAGACAGGTCCTGTTTGACTAACATGCTCAGCTTTTATGAAGTAGTGAACGCTAATGTGGATATTGGGAATGCTGTAGATGTGATATACTTGGACTTTGCATAGGCCTTCGACACTGTTCCAGACAAAATTCTGGTGCAAAAGTTGAGGATGCAAGGACTGGGGAAGAGTCTGTGTGCATGGATAGGGAACTGGCTAATGGACAGAAAACAAAGAGTTGTGGTCAATGGATCGTACTCAAAATGGGAGACTGTTAGCAGTGGGGTCCCACAGGGGTCTGTACTGGGTCCAGTGCTCTTCAATTTATTTATTAATGACCTAGTAGATGCAGTAGTGAGCAATGTTGCTATTTTTGCAGATGATACAAAATTGTGCAGAATCATCAACTCTCAGGAAGATAGTGTCATATTGCAACAGGATCTGGATAGGATGGTTGTATGGGCACATACATGGCAGATGAAATTCAATGTTCAATGAAAAATGTATAGTCATGCATTTTAGTTGTACCAAGGGTCTAACACCATACAAAATAAATGGGATACAGTTGGGGACTTCAAACTTGGAGAAGGACTTAGGAGTACTCATCGACAACAAGTTAAATAATTGTACTCAATGCCAAGCCGCTGCAGCTAAAGCTAGCAAAATTTTGGGATGCATTAAAAGGGAAATAAAAACTCGAGATGCTAGCATAATATTGCCCCTGTTCAACTCTCTAGTAAGGCCACATCTGGAATATGGAATTCAGTTCTAGACACCACATTACAAAAAAGATATTGCAGTTTTAGAGCAGGTGCAGAGACGAGCAACAAAATTGATACGTGGGATGGAAGGTCTCACTTACCAAGAAAGGTTAGATAAACTGGGTTTATTTAGTCTAGAGAAAAGACGCCTTAGAGGGGATCTAATTAACATGTATTAATACATCAGAGGGCAACATAATAGCTTGGCGGATAAGCTTTTTGTCCCTAGGCCTTCTCAAAGGACTAGAGGACATGATCTGCGCATGGAGGTAAAACATTTTAGCCATTTATTTAGGAAAGAGTTCTTTACAGTAAGAGTGATTAAGATGTGGAATGCATTGCCACAGGAAGTCGTTATGGCAAACTCTATACCTGCATTTAAAGGGGGCTTAGATGCTTTCCTTGCGTTGAAAAACATCCATGGCTACAATTACTAGGTAATGCCTAATGATGTTGATCCAGGGTTTTTATCTGATTGCCATCTGGAGTCGGGAAGGAATTTTTTTCCCTTTTGGGGCTAATTGGACCATGCCTTGTAAGAGTTTTTTCGCCTTCCTTTGGATCAACAGGGATATGTGAGGGAGCAGGCTGGTGATGTACTTTGTTCTCTGGTTGAACTTGATGGACGTATGTCTTTTTTCAACCAAAATAACTATGTAACTATGTATGTAATTAGCAGGTTTTTAGACATAAGTGGGCACAACCAATTGTTTCCAATCGATTTTAATGATTATTATTATTATTCAGTATTTATAACGCCAGCATCTTCCACAGCGCTGTACAGAGTATATAGGAATGTCACAACTGTCCATCAGAGAGGCTCACAATCTAATCCCTACCTTACATATGTCACTGTATGTATCGTGTAGTGTGTGTATAATAGTCTAGGGCTAATTTAGGGGGAAGCCAATTGACTTATCTGTATGTTTTTGGGATGTGAGAGGAAACCAGAGTGTTTAGAGGAAACCCACACAAACACGGGGAGAACATACAAACTCCGTGCAGATAGTGCCCTGGCTGGGATTCAGGGACCCCACACTGCAAGGCAAGAGTGCTAAGCACTACGCCACTGTTCTGCTACAAGAAACAATGAGAAACAATTGCTTGTCTGTGGGATTGTATCGTTAATGGCCACCTTTTATCAGTTTTGTACCATTTATAAAGAAGACAATGCTGATGTATTTTCCACTCTTTACAGGTGAGTTCACTGCCGGATATGTCCAGTTCCGTGTTTTTAACACAGAAAAAGCTGCCATGGCTATGTGTGCCGGTGTGAAGGTGACAGGCTGCAACACAGAACACGTGAGTATTACTGCAGGTCCTCTTGGACACCTTTGCGCTCTTAAAAAGGGAACTTGTAGTGGCAGAGGACCTATTTACTAAGACAAAGCTACCATTATGCAAACTGCCCACACAGCAAGCATTAGGGCTGAGAATAGCAATTCCAAAAAAACGCTTTGCCAATGTATTGCAATGGTGGTGAACCCACTAGTGAGATTGCAATTAGGATAAAGTTCTTATTGGGTAACCCGGTCACCTTTCCTATTAAGTGAACAATCAAAGGCCCACCCCCACTTTGCAGATCCCTTCCCTGCCTACTATAAAAGGTTAAATAGGATTAAATGGCCCAGATCAGGGCCGGATTTACCATATGGCACTGTAGACATGTGCCTACAGGCGCCTGATGATGGGAAGGTGGCTCACTCTCCTCCCCTAGTGCCTCCATCCCTCCTTCTCTATGCAGAGTCCTGAGCATGGTACTGTAGGCCTTTGCTTACAGGCACCTGATAATGGGAAGGTGGCTCACTCTCCTCCCCTAGTGCCTCCCCCCTGCCCTACCTATGCAGAGTCCTGAGCAGAGAGTAAATGAGAGCTTACTTACCCACCACTATCTACTTAATACTGAGGGTACCTCTGGCTACCTAATGCTAAGGAACATCTGTTGCTATGATGGTCAGGCAAGGGAGAAGGGGCAGCTGGGCCAGCCAGCACACTTGTAGCTCCTGTGCCAGCTCACTAGGCTCCTGTGATGTAAATCCGGGCCTAGCTCTGGTTGAATGATCTTTTTCCCCCTGAGTTTTCACACAGGAGATGTTCTCCACGCTTATTGACAAAATATGGCACAGATAGTTTACATATTGGTAAATTTCATTACAGATTTTCTTTACTACAGACTATTCCAGCCCCTATTCTCACACGTAAAGTAGAAGCTTGGCACTGAGCCAAAACCTTGTAGTAAACGCCTTTGAGACATCCGTGGTAAAGGGATATGTATGTGGACACACAAACACCCATAGACGTCTACTGCAGGCAGAAGTAGTTTTGTATTAAAAGCTTTTAGATGTCCAGGGTATATGGATGCGAAAACACAGAACACCTATAGAAGTCGGCTGCAGTCTAAAGCCTGGTACACACCATGCAATTTCCCGTCAGATAGATGGGTCGAACAGATCATTTCCGACAAGTCCGATCTGATTTCCAAACGATTTGCATAGAAGTGATTCGAAAATTAATCAGAAAAACGATCGGAAATTCGATCGGATCTGTCATAAATTATCTATTGACCCATCTATCTGATGGGAAATTGCATGGTGTGTACCAGGCATTAGGGTTAAAGATCTGCCAAGCAAGTAGATCGAGCCATTTTATGTTTCTCTGCTCCCTATTACAGTTTGCACACTCCACCCAGAAAAACACGGTGAGGATATCATTGACCATTTCTGAATGAAACTCCAGGAGGTTAAATTGTGGTCAGAGAGCAAAGTCCCAGTGTTACTCGGAAACCCCTTTTTTAAAATCTGAATAGATTCGGATTCGGATACCCAGATATCCGGATCCGAATCGGATATCCGAATCCGAACTTTTGAGTATCCGAGTAGAATCGGATATCCGAACCCAATATCCGGTCGGATTCGGATATCTGGATTGAAAACCGGAAGTGGCCTTTAAAATGCTTCCAAAACGGTTTGTAAGGTAAAAAAATCTCTCTCTCTCTCTCTCTCTCTCTCTCTCTCTCTCTCTCTCTTTCTCTCGCTCTCTCTCTCTCTCTCTCTCTCTCTCTCTCTCTCTCTCTCTCTCTCTCTCTCTTTCTTTCTCTCGCTCTCTCTCGCTCTCTCTCTCTCTCTCTCTCTCTCTCTCTCTCTCTCTCTCTCTCTCGCTCTCCTCTCTCTCTCTCTCTCTGAATTTTGGCCATTGAAGGTGATTTTGGCTTATGCTCGGATATCTGAACTAACTATCCGCCTAGAATTCGGATAGTTGATGGAAAATCCGAGTGTGCTCGGATAGTCTATTTGGATTTTAAAAAATATCCGAATTGCTATTCACAGTTCGGATAGTGGAAAAAATTTCGGATTATCTGTGTAACTCGGATATCCGAGATCTTGCTGAGCACCACTACAAAGTCCTAATTAACTGACAAGCCATTTACACTGTTCATAAAAGAACCACATGAAGGAAATCAAACACGGTTGTCAGTTACTGTGGGGGTCTTTTGCTATTTTAGAATGTTCAGTACAATAAACAGTATGTATAATGATCATTATCCTATTAACTGGAGTTTCCCTCTAATTGAATTTCAGTAAGGACTATTTTATCTGAATATTGATCTGTTTTTGCCCCCCACCCCCAAAAAAATGTATAGCAAGTTTAAATACTGCCCATTACCTGATTTGATATGTACTACGTATGTTTTATTGTAGCACTGCCTAGGAGGAGGCGGCTTTTTTCCAGAAGCCAGCCCCCGCCAGTGTGGAGACTTTGCCGGCTGGGACTGGGACGGCTATGGGAAACGTGCCGGGTGGAGCGCCTCCAAGGAGATCACAGAGTCCGCTGTCCTGCTCTTCTATCGCTAATCTGATGTGATAATTCTTGCTGCTTAAACTGCTGTAATGTGCAATAAATACAACTTCAATATGTAACAAAACCAAGCAAAGGTAAATAATAAAAATACATTCCAAATATACTGGCATTCTAGGCCTCAATGACTGTCTCAGATGGGTCTTACCAACATGACAACAGTAACTGGTTAGGGTGGTACTCAGGGTTATACTTACAATTTATGGGGACTCCCAACACTCACATATCTTTCCCACTCTCTCCTTGGTGACCCCACAATCTCGGGTCCATAGGTCGGGGTCACATGACAAATCTGGTCAACATGGCTCCTCCCACCCCATAACAAGTGTGACTAAAAGAACACATGATCTGGGTATGCAGCTGTTGGGGGTGATTGGAACGCCCTACAAGGAAAAAGCACAGAGACAACAAGAGCCCAAATGGTGCAGTTTGTCACAGTAATTGGAGGAAAAAGGGGGTGGTGAATAAATGATACTTACAAAACAGAGCTGGAGATGGTTGCATTGTTGTAGCAAAAAAGACACCTCGATTGACCTAAAAGGTGGTTAATGTCAGGAACCGGCCCGCGGCACGCCTGTGTATACGGTTCCCGACTGCGGGTTTGACCAGATCAAGCAGGGAGCAGCCTCATTCGAGCTACAAACAAGGCTGTGACCCCTCAAAACACTTCTCACTGCCACCACTAGCGGTTTGCTAGACACGTTCACTCAGCTGTCGAGCGCTCAATACGCAATCTGCGTTTTCGTATTTGGGTCAGATTTGCGCTTTAGGCCGAATATGGGAACGCACACACACGCACAGTTGCAATCTTACACTGTAGTGAAGCAAAACCACTAACAGTCGTTCCGAACGATACTGTTAGCTACTCTGCTGTCAAACTACTCGCACTGGCGTTTTCGTACGTTGGTTCAGCTGCGCGCTTTAGGCCAACGTATGACAAACGCCCCCACACACAATGCAATTACAATTTCATATGGTAGTGTTGCTCAAGCATACAATTAGGCATGGACTTATACACAGTTACACTGCAGTGTCCTCTAGGCTATGAGTGTTAGTTTAGTACAGCAGAAGTCAAACTTATTAAATAATGATTTAATATTCCATGAAAACGTGGAACAATGCAGAACTTAATATATACAAAAGATGTACAAAAAACAAAGTAAAAAAGTACAAAGTAAAAAGTACAAGATAAAAGTTACAAAAATAAAAGTTACAAAAATACACACACGGATATTTGCGTAAAAATAAACAGGGAAAAAAGGAAGGTTACCAGCTTAGGTTAGAACGTTGTTTGACGGGAGGACGCCGTTTGTTCGACCAGGAGTTGTGATCATCCCTAGCTATGCGCTACCTCCAGGAGAAGATACCTGTGACTGTTCTGGACCACCTTAAGTAGTCTGAAGTGTCCCCTGGGGCATTTAATGTCCAGCCCCCAGGAACTAATGCAATTTCCCCGTTTGTGACATCAACGAACGCTTGTCATAATCTTCCTGTGACATGCGAACTTCAAAGGGTTCCTGTTTGGACGGGGGGAACTAGTTTTAATTACATCCTCAGATATAATTCAATTTCCAGAGATCTCACGTCCATGTATGAAAAGTGTATTATAGCACATACATGAAAAGACTTCCCTAGTCCAAGTTACAGATGACAATTGATTAAGGCTTCCTCCACCTTCCAGCAGGCCTGTCATATGCAAATGTCAAAAATTCCTGTCCACTTTGAACTCGGCAGACTCACTTAGTCGGATATTGTTCTGACCAACAGGCAGCCATCTACATTAATACAAAAGATCAAAGCAATGCCCCACATTTGCAGGGTAGCAGACAAAGGGAATCCTCATTACCTATTTCTGGCTGTCCAGAGGAACTGTATGCTAATATCGGTTTATTGACACACACACACAATCACATTAAACAGTCCATGAAGCTAGCTGCCAATACCTTCAAGCCAGACTGGCTGACATCCACCTCTGAAAGATACACAGCAGATAGCAAAATGATAGAAATATGTTCCTGTATTCCCTAATATCATCAGCACCTCAATATATCACCACAGTTAAAGCCACCAAGGATCAATGAGGGATAATACCCCCCCAACAGCAGGGTAAAGGCACAGGATAAGGGGAAAGAGGCACCCAGGTGTGATAAAATCAATAAAATAGAAAAAGGCGAGGTGGCTTAACTAAATGAAGACAAATTCATCAGGGGTCTAGTCCTGGGAAAAGAAGTGAGTGGACTCACCTGGAAAACCAAATGGGCGTGGTCAAACATACTGTGGGCGTGGTCATGGGTGGGGCCAAATATACATGACCTTAGCAGTGATGTAAAAGGTCTGCCGAGGAAGTTTGAGCTCTGCCGTAGTGTATCCCCCCAAAATAGATGTAATCTGACAGCATTTCACCAAAAAGACACATAATCTGGTAGAAGTTCCTCCAAAATACAGATAATATGGCAGTGGTTCCCTCAAAATAGATAATGTGGCAGCAGCAGTTCCCCCAACATACACAATTTGGAAGCAGTTTCGCAAAATATGCGAAACCTGGCAGCGGAACACCCAAAATACATAAAATCTGGCAGCAGTTGTCCCCCAAACATATACAATCTGGCCAGCATTTCCCCAAAATACGCATAATCTGGCAGCAGCCGTTCCCGTAACATACACATGATCTGGCAGCTGTTCCTCAAAATACACGTAATCTGGCAGCAGCCGTTCCCCTAAAATACACATAATCTGGCAGCCAGTTCCCCAAAATACATAACAGCAGTTCCACAAAAATGCAGATAATCTGACAGCAGTTCCCCCAAAATAGGTACCACCAGCATAGGTAGCCAGGTCTATAGGTGTCCCCAGTATATGTAGCCAGAGGTATATGTGCCTAGTATATGTAGCCAGGGGTATATGTCCCCAGTATATATAACCAGGGGTATACGTGCCCAGTATATATAACCAGGGGTATACGTGCCCAGTATATGTAGTCAGGGGTATATGTCCCAGTATATGTAGTCAGGGGTATATGTCCCAGTATATGTAGCCAGGGGTATATGTCCCCAGTATATGTAGCCAGGGGTATACGTGCCCAGTATATGTAGCCAGGGGTATACGTGCCCAGTATACTGTATGTAGTCAGGAGTATATGTCCCAGTATATGTAGCTAGGGGTATATGTGCCCAGTATATGTAGCCAGGGGGATATGTGCCCAGTATATGTAGACAGGGGGTATATGTCCCCAGTATATGTAGTTAGGGGATATATGTGTCCAGTATATGTAGCCAGGGGGTATATGTGCCCAGTATATGTAGCCAGGGGGTATATGTCCCCAGTATATGTAGCCAGGGGGTATATGTGCCCAGTATATGTAGTCAGGGGGTATATGTCCCCAGTATATGTAGTCAGGGGTTATATGTCCCCAGTATATGTAGCCAGGGGGTATATGCCCCCAGTATATGTAGCCAGGGGGTATATGTCCCCAGTATATGTAGCCAGGGGGTATATGTGCCCAGTATATGTAGTCAGGGGGTATATGTCCCCAGTATATGTAGCCATGGGGGTATATGTCCCCAGTATATGTAGCCAGGGGGTATATGTCCCCAGTATATGTAGCCAGGGGGTATATGTCCCCAGTATATGTAGCCAGGGGGTATATGTGCCCAGTATATGTAGCCAGGGGGTATATTTTGCAAGTATATGTAGTCAGGGGGTATATGTGCCCAGTATATGTAGCCAGGGGGTATATGTGCCCTGTATATGTAGCCAGGGGGTATATGTCCCCAGTATATGTAGCCAGGGGGTATATGTGCCCAGTATATGTAGCCAGGGGGTATACGTGCCCAGTATATGTAGCCAGGGGGTATACGTGCCCAGTATATGTAGTCAGGGGGTATACGTCCCCAGTATATGTAGCTCTCCTTCCACTGCGCTGCTCCCTCCACACAAGCCAGCGTGGACAGCTCTCCTTCCACTGCGCTGCTCCCTCCACACAAGCCAGCGTGGACAGCGTCCACCCTAGGGAAATAGTAAGTGGACGCCGTCCATGCGCGTCCATGCCCCACTCGACCCCTGAAATTCATCTGTTATATGAATTTCTATTATGCACTGCAACGCGTTTAGTGGGTACATGCCCACTTCCTCAGGCCAAATAAAAAGTGCCAGACAGTGCTGTTGTGGCTGACAGCACTGTTTGGCACTTGGCACCTTAACTTTTTTCTATTTTATTGATCTTAATGTATTTTATCACACCTGGGCGTCTTTTCCCCCTTATCACATGATCTGGGTGATGGGCCTCTGTATTGGTAAGTAGTCGGGGCACCCCACAGCCCTGGGAACCCCTGCAATAGAGGTACGCGCCTGGGGGAAAAAGTGTCAACAATTTCTTATTTAATTTCTTATTCATGGAAGTCTGAATGGGTTGTTCCATACATAATACTGTCATTATGTAATGTAATCTGGTCTTGGTGGTCTCACTTTGTCCGGTAAGTAGCAGTAATAGTTATCAGTTATAAATTCTATTAGCCACTACTCATGAAGTTCACAAGGATATGAAAAAAACAGCATCATGTGGTTCTTTTTAATAAAAGTTTGACAACACCCTGATATTTAATCATAAAAACTGTAAATGTAACCCATGTAATTACAGGCAAAGTAAATGTATTTAAATATAATGATAATAGGGCCTGATTTCTGGAAAGGCTCAAAGGCAGCAGCAGCCCACGGAGGTACCTGGAAGTAAAATACGAGTTGCTACATATCGAAGAGCAGGCTGCGAATGGAGAGCATCCCATGAAATAGGGAAGATGATGCCCAAGGGAGCTGATACTCCTATCATGCTTCTTGACCCCTCAAAAATGTTCTTGGCTGATTCAATGTTTCCTTCAGACTTTTGAGCAAGACTATGAGGGTTTTTATAAAGTGGGGTTCACTTATGATATAGATCATTTTAAAGTGGATCTGAGCTCAGAATATCTTCTCTGCTCTAAAAGATCCGGGGCAGTATGAAAACAATCAGGAAGAAAAAAATCAAAAAGTTTTTGAAAAAACTTTCAGGGAGCAGAGGAAGGGTTAAAAACTCTGTCTTTCCTGTTCAGCTAACGCAGAGGGGCTGTGCATTTTGCCTATGGTGGATAACACACTCCTAAAGATAATTACATTCAGCTGCATCTAAATAAACAAACAGCTCAATGCAGCTGATTGCTACAGCATTTCTATGTGGAATGAACACTTTTCAGTCTGTTCTTTGCAAGAGCTTGGGTCCGCTTTAAATAAAATTAAAAAAAAAATAACAATTTTATTTTCCACGTTTTTCTAGCGCAATTCAGTGCACATTTTTGTCCTTGTATTCAAATTTTACATAAATGATATTCAGCTTGAAACTGGGCCAAGCAGAATGAATTCCTGTCAATTTTTATTGGTCCAAGTGCAAACTGCATAACATTTACATGGAATTTTAATGCAAGGAGAAATGATTTGCATCTCATTCATCATCCCCTACTTCAATATAACAATACTCTTTCTTATATTACGCCTTATTAAAGTGCCCTTCATTTAACTGTCTCCCTATGCTAGTGCTTTTTAGGAATGTGTTCATTATTATTCTGACTCCTAATTTAGGGTTTGTTTTTATAGTATCCCCCCCCCCCCATATTATTGTGTCCTCTATCATACTCCCCCTACGATGTGGGAAAATGCCAAGGAACCCCTGCAGAGAGTACTTGAGGAACCCTGGTAGAGAAAACTTGGACTAGTGTCTCTGCTTTACGATTGGCAAGGTGTGGGTAGAGTGTGCAAAGGTCTTTTCCAAACAAATAGAATACAGTTCCAAGAGTGCAATGAACCTATACAGACTACAGTTAACACAACAGTTGTATGTAAAAGTTAATGCACACCTATATAGAGAAAGACAGCATAAAGAACCTTGGGTGCTGTGTCTTATAACAAAGCATACATGAATATGGACACGCAACCAGCATACCATATATTTGCTCTTTATCAATTGAATAGTAACAGGAAATGTACAGAATACACCAATATGACAAGTGGGTGAGACATACGAAAAACATGTCATAACACTAAACACTACGCTGTCATAACAGAAGACAACAATAGTGGGTGCCAGTGAGACCATTCTAGAAGATATACAATATACTGCAACTCAGTTTGAAAAAATTCTAACCGTGTGCTGCACATACAAAAAAAGTACAAATATGTGCAGCAGCAGTATAGAGATACAGCTCATTACTGAATCTATAGCATCAAGGGATTACCAATAAGTTAATGGCAGAACAAATGACTACACACTTGCAGGAGGAGTACAGCAGACAAAGTCAGAGTGCTAGCTAATAGAGATGGCCCGAACTGTTCGCCTGCGAACTTATTCGTGCGAACAACGTGAGTTCGTGTTCACGTGAAACTGTGAACACTTAGCGAGTTCGACCCGCCCTACTATACTATCATTGGGCTAAAATTTAACTCTGTACATCACAGTCAGCAGACACATGGCACTCCCTCCTGGAGCCCCCCCCCCCCCCCGATGTATAAAAGGCAGCAGCATCGGCCATGTTCTCACTCTGCCTGCTGCCTGTAGTGAGAGAGAAGGGATAGACATTGCTGTAGAGATAGGGAAGGCTTAGTTAGGTCTTGTTAGCTTGCTCCTTGCTGATATTTGTTGCTGAAAGGCACCACAAAACAGCTCTTTTGAGAGCTAATGTTGTTGTGATGTGGTTTTTTTTTTTGTGTGGCCCACTGCATATACAACCCTGTCGTTCGCAGCTGGCCCTTGCTAATTGCTATACTGTGCCAGGCCCAGCACATTCAGTGCATACCTTTTCACTGCACCTGTGTGACTGCCATTGTATTATACCACCACCAGTCACCGCATACCTTTCACTGCACCCGTGTGACTGCACATTGTATTATACCACCACCAGCAGTAAGTGCATACCTTTCACTGCACCTGTGTTACTGCACATTTTATTATACCACCTGCACTCACTGCATACCTTTCACTGCACCTGTGTGACTGCACATTGTATTATACCACTAGCAGTCACTGCATACCTTTTCACTGTACCTGTGTGATTGCACATTGTATTATACCACCACCAGTCACTGCATACCTTTTCACTGCACCTGTGTGACTGCACATTGTATTATACCACCAGCAGTCACTGCATACCTTTTCACTGCACCTGTGTGGCTGCACATTGTATTATACCACCAGCAGTCACTGTATACCTTTTCACTGCACCTGTGTGACTGCACACTGTCTTATATACCAGTCAGTGCATACCTTTTCACTGCACCTGTGTGATTGCACATTGTATTGTACCACCACCAGTCACTGCATACCTTTTCACTGCACCTGTGTGACTGCACATTGCATTATATCACCAGCAGTCAATGCATACCTTTTCACTGCACCTGTGTGACTGCACATTGTATTATACCACCAGCAGTCATTGCATACCTTTTCACTGCATCTGCGTGACTGCACATTGTATTATACCACCAGCAGTCATTGCATACCTTTTCACTGCACCTGTGTGACTGCACATTGTATTATACCACCTGTCACTACATACCTTTCACTGCATCTGTGTGACTGCACATTGTATTATGCCACTAGTCACTGCATACCTTTCACTGCACCTGTGTGACTGCACATTGTAATATAGCTGCAGTCAGTGCATACCTTTTCACTGCAACTGTGTGACTGCTTATTGTATTATACCATTAGTCACTGCAAACCTTTCACTGCATCTGTGTGACTGCACATTGTATTATAGCTGCAGTCAGTGCATACCTTTTCACTGCAACTGTGTGACTACACATTGTATTATACCACCAGTCACTGCATACCTTTCACTGCATCTGTGTGACTGCACACTGTTTTATATACCAGTCAGTGCATACCTTTTTACTGCACCTGTGTGATTGCACATTGTATTATACCACCACCAGTCACTGCATACCTTTCATTGCACCTGTGTGACTGCACATTGTATTATACCACCAGTCACTGCATATCTTTCACTGCATCTGTGTGACTGCACATTGTATTATAGCAGCAGTCAGTGCATACCTTTTCACTGCACCTGTGTGACTGCACATTGTAGTATACCACCAGTCACTGCAAACCTTTCACTGCATCTGTGTGACTACACATTGTATTATAGCAGTAGTCAGTGCATACCTTTCACTGCATCTGTGTGACTGCACATTGTATTAGTCAAGTCAGTGCATACCTTTCGCTTCATCCCCCCAATATGGACAAAACAACAGGCAGAGGCAGAGCTAGAGTAAGGGCACCCGGCAGGTCTGTTTGAGGTCATGTGATTTCGACCAAAGTACAGTGTTCAGAAGACACGTGCCATCAACTCCCAAGATTGTCAGGACGTAGTTGACTATTTAACATAGGAAAACTTCATCTTCCTCAGTTTCCGCACGGAACTGTGACATATCTTCCTCCTCCTGCTCTGATTCTGGCACCCCACTTAACTCTTAGCTGACAGCCACCACTGCTACTACTAGCACCACATCCGCTCTATTTGACAGTTCGCAGGAGTTATTTGGTGGGGAATCAACTGATTCACAGCCATTATTGTTACCAGATGAAGGCGCTAAGCATGCTACACCCCCTCATATGCCTGAGTTAGGCGTCAGTATGGACGTAAGGTGTGAGAATGATGAAGTACCTGTTGTTGGTGCAGTTTTGGAGGTGTCTGATACAAGCAAAGCTGTGGAGGATGATTATGATGATGATGATGATACTGCCATGGATGTCACGTGGGTTATCAATAGACAAGATAAACAGGGAGTCAGTTCAGAGGGGGAGTCAGAGAGGAGTAGGAGGAGACGGGTTGTTGAAAGAAGCAGGGGGAGCTCGTTATCACAAACAGCTCGTGGCAGTGTCCAGCGGCATGTATCACCACCTATGGACAGCCAGCCAACATGCCCTTCAATGTCAGCTGCTGACGCCACCACCAAAGTGCCATCATCCCAGGGACCCAGATCCAACTTCTGTCTTGCCCTGCCTCAAGCGTCCTGTCAGAAAGGACCTTCAGTGCAGCTGGAGGTATTGCCAATGAGAAGAGAGGTCAAAAAAGTGTTCAGTACCTCACCTTTATCAAAATGAATGAGGCATTGATCCCGGAGGGCTACTGCCTGCCCGAAGACTAAGTCAGTCCCCACACAGCATCTCTGCCTGCTTGCCTGCCGGCCGCTGCTGCCTGTCCCAAGACTAAGTCAGTCCCCACACAGCATCTCTGCTTGCAGACCGCTTGACTGCCTTCTCCACCACCAGCAACAGGGTCCAGGACTCCAGGTGGATTCCTGAATTTTTAAGGCCGCTGCTAACAGTGACCACTATAATAATTTTTCTGGTGTTTGTACATGGCTGCCTTCGTGATAGTTACCTTGCGGCGGTGAAGGGGCTTGCGTATCACAATGAAGCTATGACCTATATGAGTGTCTTGGAGGGCACACCTAAGAAAATAAGGTCATTGCTTCAGCTGTAGGACACGGTGGACAGGTGAGCGGTTAGGAAGGGACCCCCATGGGAGGGATGCCTGCATGGGGCGGTCCTGCTAGTGACGCAATCTTGCAATTGCGTCTAACTGAAGCCTCCCACCTGAATGCTAATGGCTGCTAGATGTGGTATGGCAGATAAAGGGTGTATGACAGTGCATCTTGATTGGCTGACGAGCGCCTGCTGACCATTTAAATGTAGCTGGATGCATGTACTGCTGTGTTCTATTGCTTGTGTGTGTCGAATTTAGCATTCAGTATGGAGGCAGTGTTGGTGGGCTTTCTGGATGTGAGAGGTCCAGAGCCTGGGTGTGAGAGGTCCAGGCCCACCTGCACTCCCCTCCAGGTATCGCATGTTGGCCTTGGGGCCCTGGCCAGTGAGAGAGGTCCGGGGCCCCTGGCCATCGTGTGAACCAATCGTGTGTTTTTAAACGTTTTTTTTTTTCAGCTCTAGGACATGGCGGACAGGTGAGCGGTTAGGGAGGGACCCCGTGGGAGGGATGCCTGCACGGGGCGGTCCTGCTAGTGACACAATCTTGCGATTGCGTCCAACTGAAGCCTCCCACCTGAATGCTAATGGCTGCTAGATGTGGTATGGCAGATAAAGGGTGTATGACAGTGCATCCTGATTGGCTGACGAGCGCCTGCTGACCATTTAAATGTAGCTGGATGCATGTACTGCTGTGTTCTATTGCTTGTGTGTGTCAAATTTAGCATTCAGTATGGAGGCAGTGTTGGTGGGCTTTCTGGATGTGAGAGGTCCAGAGCCTGGGTGTGAGAGGTCCGGGCCCACCTGCACTCCCCTCCAGGTATCGCATGTGAGCCTTGGGGCCCCGGCCAGTGAGAGAGGTCCGGGGCCCCTGGCCATCGTGTGACCCAATCCTGTGTTTTTAAACATTTTTTTTCAGCTCTAGGACACGGCGGACAGGTGAGCGGTTAGGGAGGGACCCCCGTAGGAGGGATGCCTGCACGGGGCGGTCCTGCTAGTGACACAATCTTGCGATTGCATCCAACTGAAGCCTCCCACCTGAATGCTAATGGCTGCTAGATGTGGTATGGCAGGTAAAGGGTGTATGACAGTGCATCCTTATTGGCTGACGAGCGCCTGCTGACCATTTAAATGTAGCTGGATGCATGTACTGCTGTGTTCTATTGCTTGTGTGTGTTGAATTTAGCATTCTGTATGGAGGTAGTGTTGGTGGGCTTACTGGATGTGAGAGGTCCAGAGCCTGGGTGTGAGAGGTCCGGGCCCACCTGCACTCCCCTCCAGGTATCGCATGTTGGCCTTGGGGCCCCGGCTTTTTTATTGCACATCACAATTTTGTGTTCACAAGCACGTTCGCAAATTTTAAAAATGAAAAGTTTACATTCCCGGACAGCGCTATTGACTTTAATAGCAGGCAAACTTCTAAAACCTTTAGGGCATATCTACGGCCACAATTTCTTTAAAAAAGGTGTGCGCATTGAGCAAAAACCCAGACAGCGGCATGATGGCAGAAGGGGATCAATAGTGAAATGTTAGTGAAATATACCAACCCAACCATAATCTCGGATCTGCATGCAACCTTCTTTTCTACTCCGCTAGAGTCACCTTCTGGCATTCACGTATACAAGATTTCTCACGTGCTTTACCCCTTTCTTGTAAACACCTTCCACACCACATCCATCACTCTCCAACTTTTTAAATCTTTAACCATTTTTGCGCACGTGCGTGAGTCTCACGTCCACGACTAGTGCTGCTACAGCCGCAGGGACCTGAGACTCACGTATGTGCACTTTGCGGGGCTGTGCGGGGGATCATGCAGGCGATTGCAATGGTCCCGACAAAAGGGGGGATTGGTGGCAGGGGACAGAAGTCACCCGAGATAGTATGTTCTTGTCTGGCGAGAATGATCACTGCTTTTTGTTCAAAAACAGTAATCATTCTCAAATGAGGCTACCGCGCTCCCTCTCGCTCGCTTGTTCTAGCCGCTCCCGCCGCCGATCGTTAGATTAATGAATGGGAACTTTGAATGAGATGCCTGCGTCACTTCCACAGTAACAGTCAAGCATTACTTCCTATTTAGCATACTTATTGTACACAATAGGAAATAATGCACAAGGACATCTTGAGGCCAAATAGTAAAATTATATCAACATACATTAGGGACTAATTTTTATTTTTTTTAATATGTATGTTAAGAGGGTATATTATTATTAACCACTTGAGGACCGCCCCCAGCCGATGGGCGGCGGCAAAGTCCGGGCCCAAACGACCGCAATACGCCCATCGCCGGGGGCGGCTGCGGGAGTGGCTATGCGGCGATCGCGTCATTCGTGACGCGATCAGCCGCCAGGGACTCGCTCCGCCCACCGCTCGTAGTAACCCGCCGGCCGTTCGGAAGCGCCGGCGGGTTACTAGCACCCAGATCGCCGCTGCACGTATGTATAATAGGCTTTGTACTGTATACAAAGCCTATTATACAGGCTGCCTCCTGCCCTGGTGGTCCCAGTGTCCGAGGGACCACCAGGGCAGGCTGCAGCCACCCTAGTCTGCACCCAAGCACACTGATTTCCCCCCCCTGCCCCCTGATCGCCCACAGCACCCCTCAGACCCCCCCCTGCCCACCCCCCAGACCACTGTTTGCACCCAGTCACCCCCCTAATCACCCATCAATCACTCCCTGTCACTATCTGTCAACGCTATTTTTTTTTTATCCCCCCCCTGCCCACTGCCCCCTCCTGATCACCCCCCCACCCCTCAGATTCTCCCCAGACCCCCCCCCCCCCAGACCCTCCCCCCGTGTTCTGTATGCATCTATCCCCCCTGCTCACCTGTCAATCACCTGTCAATCACATGTCAATCACCCGTCAATCACCCGTCAATCACCCCCTGTCACTGCCACCCATCAATCAGCCCCTAACCTGCCCCTTGCGGGCAATCTGATCACCCACCCACACCAATAGATCGCCCGCAGATCCGACATCAGATCACCTCCCAAGCGCAGTGTTTACATCTCTTCTCTCCTCTAAACACCCACTAATTACCCATCAATCACCCATCAATCACCCCCTATCACCACCTGTCACTGTTACCCATCAGATTAGACCCTAATCTGCCCCTTGCGGGCACCCAATCACCCGCCCACACGCTCAGATTGCCCTCAGACCCCCCCTTATCAATTCGCCAGTGCAATATTTACATCTGTTATTCCCTGTAATAACCCACTGATCACCTGTCAATCACCTATCAATCACCCCCTGTCACTGCCACCCATCAATCACCCCCTGTCACTGCCACCAATCAATCAGCCCCTAACCTGCCCCTTGCGGGCAATCTGATCACCCACCCACACCAATAGATCGCCCGCAGATCCGACATCAGATCACCTCCCAAGTGCAGTGTATACATCTCTTCTCTCCTCTAAACACCCACTAATTACCCATCAATCACCCCCTATCACCACCTGTCACTGTTACCCATCAGATTAGACCCTAATCTGCCCCTTGCGGGCACCCAATCACCCGCCCACACGCTCAGATTGCCCTCAGACCCACCTTATCAATTCGCCAGTGCAATATTTACATCTGTTATTCCCTGTAATAACCCACTGATCACCTGTCAATCACCTATCAATCACCCCCTGTCACTGCCACCCATAAATCACCCCCTGTCACTGCCACCAATCAATCAGCCCCTAACCTGCCCCTTGCGGGCAATCTGATCACCCACCCACACCAATAGATCGCCCGCAGATCCGACATCAGATCACCTCCCAAGTGCAGTGTATACATCTCTTCTCTCCTCTAAACACCCACTAATTACCCATCAATCACCCCCTATCACCACCTGTCACTGTTACCCATCAGATTAGACCCTAATCTGCCCCTTGCGGGCACCCAATCACCCGCCCACACGCTCAGATTGCCCTCAGACCCCCCCTTATCAATTCGCCAGTGCAATATTTACATCTGTTATTCCCTGTAATAACCCACTGATCACCTGTCAATCACCTATCAATCACCCCCTGTCACTGCCACCCATCAATCACCCCGTCACTGCCACCCATCAATCAGCCCCTAACCTGCCCCTTGCGGGCAATCTGATCACCCACCCACATCAATAGATCGCCCGCAGATCCGACATCAGATCACCTCCCAAGTGCAGTGTTTACATCTCTTCTCTCCTCTAAACACCCACTAATTACCCATCAATCACCCCCTATCACCACCTGCCACGGTTACCCATCAGATTAGACCCTAATCTGCCCCTTGCGGGCACCCAATCACCCGCCCACACCTCAGAACGTCCTCAGACCCCAGCCCTGATCACCTCGCTAGTGCATTGCTTGCATCTATTTCCCCCCTCTAATCACACCTTGAGACACCCATCAATCACCTCCTGTCACCCCCTAGCACACCTACCCATCAAATCAGGCCCTAATTTGCCCTGTGTGGGCTCCTGATCACTCGGCCAAACCCTCAGATCCCCCTCAGACCCCCTTCCGATCACCTCCCCAGTGCATTGATTGCATCTATTTTCCCCTCTAACCGCCCCCTGAGACACCCATCAATCACCTCCTGTCACCCCCCTAGCACTCCTATCCATCAGATCAGGCCCAAAACATCCTGTCATCTAAGAGGCCACCCTGCTTATGACCGGTTCCACAAAATTTTCCCCCTCATAGACCACCTGTCATCAAAATTTGCAGATGCTTATACCCCTGAACAGTCATTTTGAGAAATTTGGTTTCCAGACTACTCACAGTTTTGGGCCCGTAAAATGCCAGGGCAGTATAGGAACCCCACAAGTGACCCCATTTTAGAAAGAAGACACCCCAAGGTATTCTGTTAGGTGTATGATGAGTTCATAGAAGATTTTATTTTTTGTCAAAAGTTAGCAGAAATTGGATTTTTATTGTTTTTTTCACAAAGTGTCATTTTTCACTAACTCGTGACAAAAAATAAAATCTTCTATGAACTCACCATACCCCTAACGGAATAACTTGGGGTGTCTTCTTTCTAAAATGGGGTCACTTGTGGGGTTCCTATACTGCCCTGGCATTTTAGGGGCCCTAAACCGTGAGGAGTAGTCTAGAAAACAAATGCCTCAAAATGACCTGTGAATAGGACGTTGGGCCCCTTAGCGCACCTAGGCTGCAAAAAAGTGTCACACATGTGGTATCGCCATACTCAGGAGAAGTAGTATAATGTGTTTTGTGGTGTATTTTTACACATACCCATGCTGGGTGGGAGAAATCTCTCTGTAAATGGACAATTGTGTGTAAAAAAAATCAAAAATGTGTCATTTACAGAGATATTTCTCCCACCCAGCATGGTTATATGTAAAAATACACCACAAAACACATTATACTACTTCTTCTGAGTACGGCGATACCACATGTGTGACACTTTTTTGCAGCCTAACTGTGCTAAGGGGCCCAAAGTCCAATGAGTACCTTTAGGATTTCACAGGTCATTTTGAGACATTTGGGTTCAAGACTACTCCTCACGGTTTAGGGCCCCTAAAATGCCAGGGCAGTATAGGAACCCCACAAGTGACCCCATTTTAGAAAGAAGACACACCAAGGTATTCTGTTAGGTGTATGATGAGTTCATAGAAGATGTTATTTTTTGTCACAAGTTAGCGGAAATTGATATGTATTGGTTTTTTTTTCACAAAGTGTCATTTTCCGCTAACTTGTGACAAAAAAAAAATCTTCTATGAACTCACCATACTCCTAACAGAATACCTTGGGGTGTCTTCTTTCTAAAATGAGGTCACTTGTGGGGTTCCTATACTGCCCTGGCATTTTAGGGGCCCTAAACCGTGAGCAGTAGTCTAGAATCCAAATGCCTCAAAATGACCTGTGAATAGGACGTTAGGCCCCTTAGCGCACCTAGGTTGCAAAAAAGTGTCACACATGTGGTATCGCCGTACTCAGAAGAAGTAGTATATTGTGTTTTGGGGTGTATTTTTACACATACCCATGCTGGGTGGGAGAAATCTCTCTGTAAATGGACAATTGTGTGTAAAAAAAATCAAACAATTGTCATTTACAGAGATATTTCTCCCACCCAGCATGGGTATGTGTAAAAATACACCCCAAAACACATTATACTACTTCTCCTGAGTACGGCGGTACCACATGTGTGGCACTTTTTTGCACCCTAAGTGCGCTAAGAGGCCCAAAGTCCAATGAGTACCTTTAGGATTTCACAGGTCATTTTGCGACATTTGGTTTCAAGACTACTCCTCACGGTTTAGGGCCCCTAAAATGCCAGGGCAGTATAGGAACCCCACAAATGACCCCATTTTAGAAAGAAGACACCCCAAGGTATTCCGTTAAGAGTATGGTGAGTTCATAGAAGATTTTATTTTTTGTCACAAGTTAGCGGAAAATGACACTTTGTGAAAAAAAAAACAATTAAAATCAATTTCCGCTAACTTGTGACAAAAAAAAAAAATCTTCTATGAACTCACCATCCTCCTAACGGAATACCTTGGGGTGTATTCTTTCTAAAATGGCGTAATTTGTGGGGTTCCTATACTGTCCTGGCATTTTAGGGGCCCTAAACCGTGAGGAGTAGTCTTGAAACGAAATTTCTCAAAATGACCTGTGAAATCCTAAAGGTACTCATTGAACTTTGGGCCCCTTAGCGCAGTTAGGGTGCAAAAAAGTGCCACACATGTGGTATCGCCGTACTCAGGAGAAGTAGTATAATGTGTTTTGGGGTGTATTTTTCCACATACCCATGCTGAGTGGGAGAAATATCTCTATAAATAGACAATTGTGTGTAAAAAAAATAAAACAATTGTCATTTACAGAGATATTTCTCCCACCCAGCATGGGTATGTGTAAAAATACACCCCAAAACACATTATACTACTTCTCCTGAGTACGGCAATGCCACATGTGTGGCACTTTTTTACAACCTAACTGCGCTAAGGGGCCAAAAGTCCAATGAGCATCTTTAGGCTTTACAGGGGTGCTTACAATTAGGCACCCCCCAAAATGCCAGGACAGTGAACACACCCCACAAATGACCCCATTTTGGAAAGTAGACACTTCAAGGTATTCAGAGAGGAGCATAGTGAGTCCGTGGCAGATTTCATTTTTTTTTGTCGCAAGTTAGAAGAAATGGAAACTTTTTTTTTTCTTTTTTTTGTCAGAAAGTGTCATTTTCCGCTAACTTGTGACAAAAAATAAAATCTTCTATGAACTCACCATGCCTCTCACTGAATACTTTGGGATGTCTTCTTTCCAAAATGGGGTCATTTGGGGGGTATTTGTACTATCCTGGAATTTTAGCCCCTCATGAAACCTGACAGGTGCGCAGAAAAGTCAGAGATGCTTGAAAATGGGAAAATTCACTTTTGGCACCATAGTTTGTAAACGCTATAACTTTTACCCAATCCAATAAATATACACTGAATGTTTTTTTTTTTTATCAAAGACATGTAGCAGAATAACTTTCGCGCTCAAATGTATAGGAAATTTTACTTTATTTGAAAAATGTCAGCACAGCAAGTTAAAAAAGTCATTTTTTTGCCAAAATTCATGTCTTTTTTGATGAATATAATAAAAACTAAAACTCGCAGCAGCAATCAAATAGCAGCAAAAGAAAGCTGTATTAGTGACAAGAAAAGGAGGTAAAATTCCTTTAGGTGGTAGGTTGTATGACCGAGCAATAAACCGTGAAAGCTGCAGTGGTCTGAATGGAGAAAAAGGCTCTGGTCCTTAAGGGGCGAAAAGACTGTGGTCCTCAAGTGGTTAAATAATGTGCTTGCAATTAGTGATGGATGTAAAACTGAAAAATGCACCTTTATTTCCAAATAAAATATTGTCACCGTACATTGTACTAGGGATATAATTTAAATCTTGCAATAATCGGGACAAATGGTCAAATAAAAGACAAATGTGTTGCTTTTATCCACAGTTTTAAGTTTTATTTTAAAACTATAATGGCCAAAAACTGAGAAATATTTTTCCATTTTTTCTTATTATTCCCATTAAAATGCATTTAAAATAAAATAATACTTAGCATAATGTATCATCCAAAGAAAGCCTAATTGGTGGCAGAAAAAACAAGGTATAGATCATTTCGTTGTGATAAGTAGTGATAAAGTTATTGGAGAATGAAAGGGAGGAGCGCTGAAATTTGAAAATTCCTCTCATCCATAAGGTGAAAACAATCCATGGGCTGAAATGGTTAAAAGCCCCTCTTAAAACCCACTTTTCCTGGCAAGCATACACTCTGGCCAAGTTTTACTCCTTAGTAGATAACCTAAAAACACACTGCCCCCTCCCCCTGCTATTTCCTTTAGATTGTAAGCTCACATGGGCAGGGCAGAGCCCCCACCAACTTTGTGTATTGGAATTTGTTACTCATTTTGGATCTTGCAATTGTTTATACTTTTTATACATCATTTGTCACTGTTACTACCAATTCTGTACTTTGTACCAGTGTGTACACCATTGTCTGTATTATTATGTACCCCATGTTTGTTTTTTACTTTGCACAGAGACACTAAATATGTATAAATCAATAATACTAATATTCTGGCTACCTATACTGGGGGGATACTACCCAATACTTGCAGGCACCTCTAGCATTTCTGGGGAGCAACGTAAAATAGGAGTGCACCTCTAGTTTCCTAAAATTGAGAGGGTCCACAAAGAGGAGCCTTTATAGTTTTTTTTTTTTGTGGGGCGGGGGGTTATGATTTTTAGTTACGCCCCTGTGCTAAGATACCATTTTGTCTAAGCAGAACTCATCAATCCCCCCTCTCCCTCCTGCAGACAGTGTATGTTGCAGGGCAGTGTATGTATGTGTGCAGTGTATGGCTCCCCCCAATCCACGGGCCTCCTCACCCCGGTAGATGACAGGTGACACACTCACCACCTCCAGGTTGCTGGTGCTGCAGGTCCTATCTGTCTTCTCTGTTGTGTTGGTGCTCTGCACTTGTTGTCTACAGAGAAGGCAGATAGGACTTCCAGCATCTGGAAGCATTTTGGAGTCTTTGCCTCTGGTGTGGAGAACCTTGTCCTGGCCCTGGTTTAGAATCTAGACTTTTTCATTTTATTCGCCTCAGGTACACTTTAAAACTCAAATATCAAAGGCGTGGGCCGAACAAAGAAAGTAGTCAGGTAGGTAATACAGGTCGGAGCTAAATATGTGTGAGAAAACACACTGATGCTTCAGGCTGTGGAGCTATAGTGCACAGAATACACGTGCTAGCTATTAGCTGCACAAATGAGAACCATTTTTCTTGAAAAAAAAAAAACCCGTCAAACTACAAAAGACCAAACATAAACAACTAACAGTGCATTTTTACACTGTAATGTCTTGAGGCTAACTTCAGTAGCATACTTTAAAGGAATACTGTGGGGGGTCGGGGGAAAATGAGTTGAACTTACCCGGGGCTTCTAATGGTCCCCCGTAGACATCCTGTGCCTGTGCAGCCACTCACCAAGGCTCCGGCCCCGCCTCCGGTTCACTTGTGGAATTTCAGACTTTAAAATCTGAAAACCACTGCGCCTGCGTTGCCGTGTCCTCGCTCCTGCTGATGTCACCAGGAGCATACTGCGCAGGCAGGGCCGGTTCAAGTAACAATTTCGCCCTAGGGCAAAATTAGCCTGGGGGCCCCCCAACAGACACCCCGACCAAAAAGCGTCATTAGAGGCCCTTTGTTGCAGCCAAATTTCCCTCCTGGGCCACTGAGCTGGCTGCTGATCCTCCCCCAATCAGCTCCCAACTTAACAGACTCTAAGATGGGGGATGGACACCATGGGGGTCCCTACAGGCTCTGGGGCCCTGGGGCAATTGCCCATTTTTTCCTATAGTTGCTCCGGCCCTGTGTACAGGCACAGACTATACTGGGCCTGCACAGTATGCTCCTGGTGACATCAGCGGGAGCAAGGACATGGCAATGCAGGCGCAGTCGTTTTCAGATTTTAAAGTCTGAAATTCCAGAAGTGAACCGGAGTCAGGGCCAGAGCATTGGTGAGTGGCTGCGAAGGCACAGGATGTCTGCTGGGGACCATTAGAAGCCCCCGGTAAGTTCAACTCATTTCCCCCCGACCCCTACAGTATTCCTTTAAGTCAGGGGTCTCAAACTCAATTTACTTGGGGGGCCGCAGGAGGCAAAGTCAGGATGAGGCTGGGCCGCATAAGGAATTTCACAATCGCTGCGCATCGCTGCCTCTGCCCGCCCCTCTCACTTTTCCTTCACAGAGAGGGGCGGGGAGAGGCGGCGATCCGTGCGGCGATTGACGTCAGGAGGGGCAGAGCTGAAACTGAAAGCTCTGCCCCTTCCAGGAAATGCCGGCGGATTGCCCCCCCGGGCGATTTGGGGGCTCTGCGTCCCTTGTTTAGCGGCGGGGATGCGGCGGATTACTTGGGAGCACTGAAGCGAATTATAAGGAAGCTTTTGCTGGCGAGGGCCACAAAATATTGTATCGAGGGCCGCAAATGGCCCGCGGGCCGCGAGTTTGAGACCCCTGCTTTAAGTAAACCTGTGTTTAACGTCACATAGTGCCAATGAAAGGTTAGGTTGAACTCTGTTCTGTCTTACCAAACTTTGGTATTGATCATTTCAATAAAACATGTATGCAAAAAAAGTGTCAGCCAGGTCCAGATGTCCTTTTTGGTACAGGAGTATGACCAGGGCCATGCTCTTGCCCATGCTTTGGACCAAACACAGAGGTTGTCTTTTAGTCAGGTGGGAAGCAGGAAAAAAGGGCGCATATGGCTAACGGACAAAAAGGGCACCGCCATAGGCTGCAATGCAAAATATCGGCTATTGGGCACCTGACAGGAAATTAGGGCGCCCGAGAAATAGTGGTTGCAAGGATCGTGTTAACAAAAGTTTTTGTTTACAGAATAAGGCTTATTACAAATATAATTTAATCATTTTGACTTTTGGTTTTACTTATTTTGTCGTCTTTAAATATCGCTTTCAGGAAGTTTTACTTATTTTTTCGCTTTTAAATTTCGCTTTCAGGAGTGTAAGAAGTAAATTTAAGTTTACACTTATTTTATGGTTTTAAAATTCGTTTTCATACGTATAATGCTTAAATATCGTTTTCAACCTTATTGTATTAGAAATACATTGCTTTTGGTATTAACCTTGTTTTCAGAATCATAATGCGTCGATGATAGTTTTCAGATTTATTATCTTACTAATATATCGCTTTTAATATTATTGTTATTTTAAGATTCTTAATGCGTATGTGATTGTAAGGCTATTTAATCTATAATACATACCCAGTATATTCCGGCCGGCGTATAAGACGACTGGGTGTATAAGACGACCCCCAACTTTTCCAGTTAAAATACAGAGTTTGGGATATACTCGCCGTATAAGACTACCCCTCATCCAACGCACACCAAATAAAAATTAAAAAAACATCATATACTGGTGCTATGTATGAACAGATACTGGTGCTGTACTGTATGTGGTACTCAGTATATAACAGTATATAGGCAACTGACTGGTTGGATTGGCCAACTCTCTCTCTTCATAAGCGGATTGGTCAGCTCTCCCTGTCTCCCTGTTTATCAGAGCGGTATGGAAGAATAGATCGCGCTGTGCCCATAAAACATGCCATCTGGCCTGCCCTTGTATCCTATTTACTCCCTTCTGTGCCTCTCAGATCTCACACATGTGCGCCTGTGCCGTTTCACTACAGTCCTCAGCAGCGAGATCTGAGAGTTGGGAACAGGATAGGGCGTATCACCCGGCATCAATGACGCCCGGTGTATAAGACGGCCCCTGACTTTTCAGAAGATTTTCAAGGGTTAAAAAGTGGTCTTATACACCAGAATATACAGTAGATAACTTTTTCTATTTATAATATTTTAATGTGTATGTGTTTTTAAGGCTATTTATTCTATTAAAAATATATAAATTATTCAATTTATGTTATTTGTAGTGAAATATTTTAAGGATTAAATATATTATTGTTTATATGTGTGTAAGGGCGCTTGTGTAGTGAGGATGGTTAGGTTTAGGCACCACCAGGGGAATGGTTAGGTTTAGGCACTACCAGGTGGGTGGTTAGGGTTAGGCATCATGGGCAGGTTAAGGTTAGGCGCCACCAGGGGGGTGGTTATGATTAGGCAGGTAGTTAGGCGGGTAGTTAGGCACCACCAGGGGGTTTTTAGGGTGAACCACCAGGGGGGTGGTTAGGGTTAGGCACCACAAGGGGGTTTTAGGGTTAGGCACCACCAGGGGAGTCTAGGGGTTAGGGATAGGTACAGGGAGGGTTCTGTGTGAGAGTAGGGTTAGGTATAGTTACAGTACAATATTTGTAATATATACAATTTATTAACCACTTTACCCTCGCCCGTACGGATTTCTCCATCCCTTTTTCCATCCTTTAACCCCCAGGGACGGAGAAATCCGTACTTTCCGCGTTCCCGCCGCTGTCCGCGCTCCCGCTCGTAAACACGCCGCCCACCGCTAGTAAACACGCCGCCGCCCGCTCGCCCGGAGATCAATGAACGGGAAAATCCATTGTGAAAAGATACACACTTACCCAGCCTCCAAGTACTTCCTCCAAGCTTCCGGAAGGACGCTTCGAGGTCGCATTAAAACAAAAAGTTACTGTGGCCATCTTGTGGCCAAATAGTAAAACTACACCCTACACATTTTTCACATACAAATAAATTACTTTTACACAAAAAATTAACTCATTACCTCCCACACTCCCAATTTTTTTCTTTTTTGTAATTAAAAAAAATTAAAAAATGTACAATTAAAAAAAAAATACATAAATAGTTACCTTAGGGACTGAACTTTTTAAATATTTATGTCAGGAGGGTATAACACTGTTACTTTATAAACTGTGGGCTTGTAATTAGGGATGGATGCAAAACTGAAAAAAATGCACCTTTATTTCCAAATAAAATATTGGCGCCAAACATTGTGATAGGGACATAATTTAAATGGTTTTATAACCGGGACAAAAGGGCAAATACATTTCATGGGTTTTAATTACAGTAGCATGCATTATTTAAAAACTATAATGGCCGAAAACTGAAAAATAATACATTTTTTCCCACATTTTTCCTATTTTCCCATTAAAACACATTTAGAATAAAATAATTCTTGGCATAATGTCCCACCTAAAGAAAGCCTAATTGGTGGCGGAAAAAACAAGATATAGTTCATTTCATTGCGATAAGTAATAATAAAGTTATAGACGAATGAGTGGAAGGAACGCTGAAAGGTGAAAATTGCTCTGGTGGACAGGGGGTAAAACCCCTCAGTGGTGAAGTGGTTAAATTATGTATATTTCCACGAAGGGGGGTCTAGGGGTTAGAGATAGGGAGAGATCTGTGTGAGAGTACAGTTAGGTATAGTTGCAGTAAAATACTTGTAATATCTACAATTGTACTACTATGCTTAAAGTGAACCTCCAGACTAAAAATCGACTCAGCAGCACTGAAAAGGCCTGGTGATTCTTTAACAGTTTCACAGCATCAGAACTTGGTTTCTCTTATACAAGCCTCATTTTTAGCTGCACAGAAGAAAACTGCCCGGGCTTTTTTCCCCTGATGCTGTGCAAAGCATGATGGGATTTCTGATGTTGTGGTTCTCGTTCTGCTGTAATTTTTTTTTTTTTTTACATTTTGAATTTGCCATTTGAAGCCTAGCGCATGCAGCTGGGAGGGGTTATCAGGACACAGGACAGTTGGAACTGTGTCTTATGCTCCTTGTCACCTCCTTTCAACCAAAAAGATGGCTGCCCCCATGACAAAGATGGCAGCCCCCATGAATCACAAACATTTGCCTGTTCTTTTAAAACCGGGTGGGTAAAAAATTATATTATCTATCTATTGTAATTAACATAACTAATGTAACTTAATGACAGTATGTTTGTTTAGGCTGAAGTTCCCCTTTAATACACGTGTAAATATCGTTTTTGTTATAGACGCTATTTTTCCGTTTTATGTCCAATATGTTTTTTTGTTATAGACTGTATTTTTCCGTTTCATTTCCGTTTATTCAAAATATTTAGCACTTGATTTTAATTTATAAGCTACTGTATAAATGAAAAATATTGTTTTAGATAAAAACTTATAATTTTGGCTATATGCTGCACTCTTTTTTCCAGGCGCCCTTTTTGTATTTACGCGTCAGGTGGGCCAATGAGAGAGTGGCCATATCTCAGAAAAGCCCATCACACCCACTTGAGCCAGCTGGGTAGGTACTGATGGGGCTGCATTTGATGCCATCATGTCCCCAGCCCTCCCACCAGAACAGGCTTGGACTAAGTAACCAATAAGGTGCCCTAGCCCCTTGCTTTCAGGAAGCTTATGCTAAAAAGATGGAAGACTATGGCCAGACCTAGGCTACATCCACAGCCTGATGCTGTCTGCCTGCTCTCTTGCCTCCCAGGTAAAGGTTTATTATGGAATTACAATAAACTGAACACAATTTCTTGACCTTTCAGTTGCGTCTTAATGGGTCCCTATTGCTGCTGATGCAAGTTAACTCCCCTCCTCTACCTCATAGTAGGTGTGTGCGGTAGAATTCCCTTACCACACGCCCTTTCTATAACAAGTGCAACCAGCATGACTGCCCTACCACCAACAGCACTGTGTCCAGCAAAGCAGTAAATATGGGCCACAGCTATCAGCAGAGACTTTGGCATCACCAAATTTAATTTTGGAGCCCGGTGCAGTCGTCCAAATTTCACGCTATAGCTTCAGTTTATAATGGCACCTATGGTGGCACCTTAATATTACCGTAATTGCAGCAGATTGGTGGCAGGGGTCGGTTACGGGGGGGGGGGGGGGGGGGGGGTGGTTAAGGTTAGGCATACTAGTACATGTTTTTAAGGTTTAGGCATGTGGGGGGTGGTTGTAAGGGTTAGGTTTTGGGTTGATGGTTAAGGTTGGGCATGTGGGGGGTGTTTAAGAGTTAGGCATAGAGGGGGTAGGTTAGAGTTAGGCATCAGTAAGGGAGGGTTCTGTGTGAGAAAGGTGTTAAGTTGTATTAAAGTATCTGTATTATTTACCTACCATATATTTTACTACAGTATTTTACACATTCAAAATGTAGCCAAAATGTCCTATTTCATACATACATACATATATATATATATATATATATATATATATATATATATATATATATATATATATATATATATATATAATATATCCCCCCTATTTCATACACGCACGCCCAGTGCCAATGTTTGAAACTCCACCAACCCCAACAACTACTGTATATGCAGAGTAGTGCAACAAGGCAGTGCATACTGTTTCACATTACATGTTGGTCTACTCTGCCCCTCCCTTTTTAGCAGTCAGCAGCCACCTGTTGTACTGTTCCTCGTGTCTTCCGAGAATTGTTACATCATGCGACACAATAATGCTCTGCTGCACTGCTCTGCATATTGGGAGGGGTAGGTGGACAGGAACAGATAGCAGTCACCTGGGAGGTGCTTTGGGAAGTGTTGGAGGGTTTAAAGAGGCAGTACTGGCTGAGAATTATGCCCGTCCTCCACCTCTCCTTGGCACTGCGCCTAGAGTCTAGAGCCTTTGTAACTTATACCTTGGACCAGTCTGCATGCACCAACCTACCTCTCCCTGACACTATGTCCAGAGGCTGGAGCATCTGTCACCTCTGCCTCGGCCCAGCCTGAATGCACCTACCTACCTCTCCTCAGCACTGCACCCAGTGGCTGGAGCCTCTGCCCCTTTGGCTTAGCCCTGTCTCCAAGTACAATAAAATATGTATTGTTGGGGTTCAGAGCTGGTACACCAGCAGTGTTATTGGGTGCTTGGTGTTGTGATATAGGCAATATCCCTTCAAAATTGTAGGTAGCAGAGTCCTTCAGCACATCAACTCAATGGTAGTAGCACATTCTTTATTGTGCTCGAAAACCGCAATACGTCCAACAATTGTTTCGGGAGCCTTGCAGGGTCTCCTTTTTTTCAAGGTATGTGGCACAAGGCATGTGTTACCTACAAGTACCATAACAGAGACCCCAAGAAAATGGCCCCTTCCCACCACTGCACACATTTTCTTTCTTAAGTTTTTTTGGTCACCAAGCTTTCAGGTGCTATGAACACCTGTTCCAACCTATGAAGGTCTCATAACACTGATTGCACTAGCAACTGAATCATGCAAGACTAAAGCTGGCCATACACTGGCCCGATTTGCCGCCGTTTTGACAGCAGATTCGATCACTGGGATCGAATCTGCTGCCAATCGTTCGAGCTACATGCCGAATTTCGATCCATTTCGTCCGATCCTGTCGATCGCTCCGTGCGGAAAATTACCGTCGATCGCCCGCGGGTAGGGAGCGCGTCGCTAGCGGCGTTCGAGTGCCCGACGACCAACGCAATAGAGAGGCAATACATTACCTGCTCCGCCGGCGCGACTGCCCCCGCTGTCACCGCTGCTTCTTCTCCGCTCTGGTCTCCGGCATGCTTCAGTTCCTCCTGCCCGGCAGGAAGTTTAAACAGTAGAGGGCGCTCTACTGTTTAAACTTCCTGCTGGGCAGGAAGAAGCGGAGTCCTGGGGACTGGAGTCGCGCCGGCAGAGCAGGTAATGTATGCGTGTATGCGGGCCGGGGAAGCGGCGACAGCACCACCACCACAACAGATTGTGAACGGTTTCAGGCTGAAATCGGTTCACAATCTGTTTGCAGTAAAGGTAGCCATACGATCCCTCTATGATTAGATTCGATCAGAGAGGGATCTATCTGTTGGTCGAATCTGATGGCAAATCGACCAGTGTATGGCTACCTTAAAGCTCCTAGCTGAGTGGTCCTTCAGCCCAGATCCATAACCAGAAGCAAGTGAGATTGCAATAAATCTCAGAGTTAGTATGTTATGCTACTTGGCATAGGGTAGGTCCATGTATTACCTGCTAGATCAATGACAGTGCATGTTGTTGGTGAGCTGTTAGATAAGCTTTTAGATAAGTTTATCCAGCAGTGGTTGGATAGTGTACTGATAGAGGCTCTGCTCCCACTAGAGTGGAGAAGGGACATTTTTTGTTTGTTCTCTGCTTATTGCAAACCCGGACAGTGAGGCTCCTATGTTATTAATGGGAGATGTTCACACTTGTCACGGTGCAACAGACCCATGGGGTTCATTGCAGTACACAGACCGCACTTCTGTGCCGTCTGCAATAATCCCAGAGAGATGCATCTGTGCCGGGATACACAAATCGCCGCTACTTGATCCCAGTATGAACAGAAGAAGCATGGGGATCCCCATTGGGCTGAAAAAGACCAATGGGAATCTTCAGCAGTGGTGAGAATTCTCATTGGTTCATGGTGAACCAATGAAAATTTTCCCTGTTGCTAGGGAGAATTGGCCTAGTGCAGCCTATGGAGAGCCCCATCCTCCAGGCTGTTTTCAGAGTGGGACCGAGTGGCGGCGACCAGTGGTGGGACAGGTGAGTGGCTTTGGATGGTGGGCAGATGGACGCAGAGATGAAGCAAAATAGATGCTCACCATGTCCATTTTGCATCCACGCTAGTGGGAACACAGCCTATGGGCTCTGCCTCTGACACAGGAGACCAGGGTTGAAATCTCAGCTCTCACTGTTCAAAAATCTGCAGCTTTGGCGCTTTGAGTCGGCCAGGAGAAAAGCGTGATACAAATGTTATGTGTCTTGTTTTGCCATAATCTGAAGTAACCCTTGACACATACATATTTGTTAGGAGTGCTCAATATTTGCATAGAAGTGTTTTTTAAACATATTTGTTAGTTTTCTATTTGTTTGGAAGCTGTTATACTGGCTTTCCAGGTTAAAAGGCTTTTTGTAAAATTCTGGTCTTCACACACCATTCTTAAGCTGGCCATACACTGGTCCGATTTGCGGCCGTTTTGACAGCAGATTCGATCACTGGGATTGAATCTGCTGCCAATCGTTTGCTCTAAACGCACCCGCCGATCCGATTTCCTCCTGGAATCGGATCGGTCCGTCGATCGCGCCGTGCGGAAAAATACCGTCGATCGCCCGCGGGTAAGGAGCGCGTCGCTAGCGGCGGCCGATCCGATCAGGTATACATTACCTGACGCTGGCTCCCGGGCATCTTCTCCGTGTCTTCTCCGCTCTGTTCTTGCTTCCATCCTAGCGTACATTAACTTCCTGTGTCACTGCAGTGACCAGGAAGTTCAAATAGAAGGCGCTCTATTTTGAACTTCCAGGTCACGGAGTGACACAGTATACGCTGGGATGCGGTGCGGGGTGCAGCGCGGAGAAGAGGACCCGGAGCCAGCTTTAGGTAATGTATACGGGGGGTGGGGTTGGCGGCAGGCGGCAGGAGCAGCTCAACAGATTGTGATCGGTTTCAGGCTGAAACCGATTCACAATCTGTTTGCAGTAAAGGCAGCCATACGATCCCTCTCTGATCAGACTCGATCAGATAGGGATCTGTTAGCTGGTCAATCTAATGGCAAATCGACCAGTGTATGGCTACCTTTAGAGTTAAGTGTCTTCCCTGCAGCATAGCCAACTATGTTTGTGTCTACAGAATGATTCATAGCTCAGACAAATGTGTAAAAGGCTTTGGCTAGTGTTGCTTTTTAGTTTCTTAGAAAAAGTCTTTGTCACGCAGGGAAAGACTACTGGTAGTCTAAAGCGGGGTTGTAAAGCAGCTGTTCTCAGTATTATTATATTATGCATCTCTTTATGAAAATGGCATTCACCAAGTGCTGCATGTTGTACTTAACTTCATCTCAAGTACCTCATGGCACATAATCAGTGTATCTATAATTGTTAGAAGTAGTCAATAATTGTGAATACATGTGTAACGATTGGTGTCAGCAAGTAACAGAATTCTGATTATTAGGTAATCTGCAGTATCACCTATTATGCAGATATATACTTGATTATATGATGATCTGCAGAATCACCAATAATACAAGTATACAGACAGTTACTGTGATGGTGAAGTATAGTGCTTGGTGCAACAGTAGTACTGATAGGTTTAGCAAGGCCACACCAGAGGAGCTGGTGAGCACTAACAGTACTGAACCCCTCACCAGAGACAAGGGCCCTCTGGTGAGAGTAGATTAGTCAGACTAAACAGGTTTGGCAACAGACTGGCAGATACGGTACAAAGTCAGAAGACAAATGCAAGAAGGTTATAACAGGCAGAGTCAGCAACAAGATCAGATGGGCAGAAGTACAGAATCACAGAGAGTAAGACTGGTCTAAACAAGCAAGAGTCATACACAGATAATACAATATTAAATATGATTATGGCTATCAAAATCCTAACACTGTGTGAAATCCCCGGTTTCCTCCCGGATCGAAGCACACCGGATCTATCTAAGGTCTGAGCGCTAACACGAAGTATTCGCAACAGCAGACAAGTTGCGAGTGATTCCGAGAGGCTTAATAAGCAGAGGAGACCCCTCCGGCATGCCTCTTCTCATCAACCAATGAGGAGCGCCGAGCGTCTCCTCTGACGTCAGCCGACCGGCCGGTCAGCTGACATGCCTCCTCCCCGCATAAAGGTCTCGTCTGTGCGCGCGTGCACGCGACAATGCAACCCTATGTGCTGCTGACAAACCCGTCCTCGGCATGCTAGATGCCCGAGGACCGGACAGACTGCTCGGCAAAGAGATGGAGGCAGCTGCGGTGTTATCGCTGGTCACCGCAGCTGTCACTCCTGTGTTTGTTACAACATGTTTCCCATACATTCCCTTAGGCTTACATTGATTAAAACATACATCCCATGATTGTTTATGTGTCTTTTATATCTTAAACATTATAATAATAAATTTACTGTGGCAATTTAGAGTACTGTACCCTCCGAACACAGCTAAGAGGGGTGGGGCCACAATGCAATCTGCATAATAGAAATGTAAGGCTGCCGGTACAAAACATATATAATACAATGTTAAAGTGGACCCAAATTAAAAATACAAGATTTCAGAAATAAAATCTATTTTCTAAATTATAATAATAAATAGCAGCCTTTTTTCATCTGTATGATGACAAATATAAAATGTTTACATTTATTGGAGGAACCCCTCCCTTCCTTTCATATTGCCGGGACAGAATCCGGCAAACTAGTGGAGGGGATAAAAAACAAAAACAAATCACAGGCTGCTACTGATGATGTCACAGGGGAGGTGATCTCAGCTTCGTGAGATTTCACATCGACGACATCTCTGTGAGGGAGGGTAGCTGATGACAAACACACCCATGATCTTAAATCTCCTACTAAGCTCAGAAGTAAAGGCTGCCTGCCACCTGTATAACCCTAGTTATGAAAAGAGAAGGGTGAAAAGCATGCACTGTAATGCTCATAGGCTTGAAGGAGTGTTTATTTATCTTTGTATGTGTCAGAATGGTGCAACTAAATATTTTGAATTAAAAAAATGTTTGGTTTGGGTCCGCTTTAATACTGTGGAAACAAATTTGTTTCCACAGTCCTGTAACTACCAGGCTAGCAGCACCCATTGTGCTATCCTGTTTTGCATGGTAAGTCTCTAGTTTGCATATGTTTTGCATCTGTCTGATTGCTGAGTGTGTATTTGAGCTATTTAAGCGGTGCATATGAGGTGATGAGTCATTCAGATGCGGCCCATATTGGTGAGCGCTTGCTTTGTTTTCCGCTTTAATACTGCTCAGACCATATAAATCCATAAACAAATGCATATGAACTGTACACATTTCTAAAAATGATTATACATAAGGGCTTGTGTCAAATGTAATCAAGCCTTGCCAAATGAGTAAGTGCAATGTGCTTGTACATTTGATGCAATAAAGGGCATTATTTATATATCTACATCCTGGTGCAACTTTTTGGTCTGTTTCTTTTGTAGTATCAATGTGGTATTCCCTTTGGCCTGGTGATACCTATATGTACTACTAGCTGATGGCCTGACATTGCCCGAGTATCTGATTGGATGTGGCTCCACCCCCTTTTCTGAATTTGAACCCCAGTCACCCATTTTCCAACTGTATCAGGTGTCAGGCTTGTGTCATTAACAGTGCAAGAGTGGCAGCAATTACATATTCCCCTTGAAAATCAATAGGCAAATTTTGATTGGCTTTTGTAAGCTCCACCGACTTTTCTGAATATAAATCTCCACCCCACCCAGTGACCAACTATGCAAAGTTTGACAACCCTACCATAAACAGTTTAAGAATGGCTGTGTAACGATTGGTGTCAGCACGCAGAGAGAATCTGATTATTGGCGATCTGCAGTATCACCAAGAATACAGATATATACCTGATTATTGATGATATGCAGAATCACCGATAATACAGATATATCACTAACTTCTGGGCACCTGAAGCGTGTAAGTGTTTGGTGTAACAGTATGGATCGGACCACCGGGGTAGCAGGTGGTCCAATAAGTAGAACAGACTCTACTGCAGTCAAGGGCTCCAGGAGGGAGCAGACTTTGACTGGTTTGCAGCAGTGCTCCCTCTGAGAAGCAGGGGACCCCTGCAGGAGGACTGAGCACCCAAGGGGTGGATGACAGTCAGACAGGTCAGGCAGGCCGGGTCGACAACACACAGACAGACAAAGTACAAAGACAGAAGGCTGATTCGGTATCCAGGGCAAGCAGGGTTAGGCAACGGAATATCAGAAGTGCAAGGTACCGAATCAGAGATCAGAGGAATAGTCAGGAAAGCGAAGTCATAACAGATATCAAACAATGCCTAGTCTGGGTATAAGGTCCGTGGTCTCTACACCCTGGAACTAGTCTGACGTATAACAGAATGATAACACAAGTTCCCTAGTCTGGGTGTGAGGTTCGTGGTCTCTACACCCTGGAACTAGTCTGACGTATAACAGAATGATAACACAAGTTCCCTAGTCTGGGTGTGAGGTCCGTGGTCTGTACACCCTGGAACTAGTCTGATGTATAACAGAATGATAACACAAGGTCCCTAGTCTGAGTGTGAGGTCCGTGGTCTCTACACCCTGGAACTAGTCTGATGTATAACAGCATGATAACACAAGTTCCCTAGTCTGAGTGTGAGGTCCGTGGTCTCTACACCCTGGAACTAGTCTGATGTATAACAGAATGATAACACAAGTTCCCTAGTCTGGGTGTGAGGTCCGTGGTCTCTAAACCCTGGAACTAGTCTGATGTATAACAGAATGATAACACAAGTTCCCTAGTTTGGGTGTGAGGTCCGTGGTCTCTACACCCTGGAACTGGTCTAATGAATAACACAGATGATACACAGTATTCCTAGTCTGGGGTGTGAGGTCCGTGGTCTCTACACCCTGGAACTGGTCTAATGAATAACACAGATGATACACAGTAAACTGGCTAAGTGTGGATTCCCAGGTCCTCCTGCTTCCACCACACTAAAGGATCTGACTAAGGTCTGAGTGCTAACACATAGGTATTCGCAACGCCAGACCACCAGCAACTGAACAGCAAGAGATATATATAGTGAAGCGCTCCTCAGCGCCGCCCAGCTCCCATCAACCAATCATCTGCTGAGCTGGAGTCAGCTGACCGTCCCGATCAGCTGACCCTTCTCCTATTGGCATAAAGAGCCTGTCTTGCGGCGCGTGCGCGCGTAGCTCTCCATCTGTATGCACTACTTGGTCCAGATAGCCCAGACGCATGTTGCTGTGCGGAAACCGCCACTCTGTGCGCGGAAACCGCCGCCTCACCGTCAGCACAAGCGGCAGCTTCTCCGCAATCCTTCACAGGCTGCAGTTTACATTTTCCCAGTGAAATTTATATTTGTCTCTGCCCACTGATTACCCAGGCATTGCCCGGGTATGTATTTGGCTGGTGTTGGCGGCGCCCACTTTTTCTAACCCTAATACACAGTTACTCAATGACCAAGCCTGTGAGCTTTGCGGTCTTTGGTATCAATAATTTGCAGTGAAATGAAACAAATCTGATTGGCTGTTTGTAGCTCCACACCTTTTCTCAATTTGCATCCGGTCACCCAATGACTCACTGTACCTGGTTTGAGGCTTGTTCCATTAACAGTGCAAGAATGGCAGTAATTAAATATTCCACTTGAAAATCAATAGGTGAATCTTGATTGGCTTTTGTAGGCTCCACCCACTCTGAATATTAATCTCAGTCACCCAGTGACCAACTGTGTGAAGTTTGAGAATCCTACCATTACCAGCGTAAGAATGGCTGCAGTTTACATTTTCCCAGTGAAATTTGTATTTGTCTCCGCTCACTTTTTGGTTATGGGTATAAAAAGTATACTACATGTTATTCCAGGTAATGTACTATGCATATGCCAAATTTAATTCAATTCCATTCAGCCATTGTTGCGTGATTGAGTAACAAACATCCAAACATCCAAACTTTTGCATTTAGAATATTAGTGAGATATTTATTTGTTCATTTATCTATGTGGTACTGCTGACCAGGGCTGTATTTACCATAAGGCACTGTAAGCACGTGCCTACAGGTGTATGACGATGTAAATGTGGCTCACTCCCCACCCCAAGTGCGTCCCTCCTGCCTTACCTATGCAGACTCCCGAGCAGAGTGTAAATGAAAAGTTACTCACCTGGGTCTTGGTATTCCACTGACCAGATCCCCCTTTAGTCTGGAACACCTCAAGCTACCTAATACTTGGGGGCATCTCTAGATACTTAATACTGAGGGTACCTCTGGCTGCCTAATACTAAGGGACACCTGTAGCCACCTGTGAAGGGTAAGGGAAGTATGGGAGAAGTGGCAGCTGGACCAGCCAGCACACTTGCGGTACAGTTTGGCGTGGATTTGTAGATTCATGGAGTGCAAAGTCTGTGCCTATAGGCTCCTGTGATGTAAATCCAGGCCTGCTGTTGACCTAAATTTCAAGCTTTGCACAGCTAAGTACTCTCTGGTCAAGTACCGTATATTCTCGCATATAAACCGACCCGCATATAAGCCGACCCCCCAACTTTTACCTGAAAAACCAGGGGAAAATGATTGACCCCCATATAAGCCGGGGGTAGGAAATGCTGGATTGGTGCAGGCGCGTGATCCCCCCAGTGTGTCCCAGTATAGCTAGTATAGTGCCCAGTATAGCTAGTAAAGTGCCCAGTATAGCTAGTAAAGTGCCCAGTATAGCCAGTATAGTGCCCAGTATAGTGCCCAGTATAGTGCCCAGTACAGCGCCAAGTATAGCCAGTAAAGTGCCCAGTATAGCCAGTATAGTGCCCAGTATAGCTAGTATAGTGCCCAGTATAGCCAGTATAGCCAGTATAGTGCCCAGTATAGCCAGTATAGTGTCCAGTATAGCCAGTAAAGTGCCCAGTATAGCCAGTATAGTGCCCAGTATAGCCAGTATAGTGCCCAGTATAGTGCCCAGTATAGCGCCCCCCCGCCCGCTCGCCTGCTCCCTCCCTCCGTGGCCGCCGCTGCTATTACCTGGTTTAGGCAGCGGCCGCGTCCTTATCCGGGTTCCCCTCTTCATCATGCGGACACCGTAAGCGTATCACAGCAGCGCGCCCGGCGCTGCTGCTGTGACGATGCAGGGGGCAGGAAAGAGCGCTTCCCCTGGTAATGGCAATGTCACCGTTACCAGGGGAACCGCTCTTTCCTGCCCCCTGCATCGTCACAGCAGTAGCGCCGGGCGCGCTGCTGTGATACGCTTACGGTGTCCGCATGATGAAGAGGGGAACACGGAATAGGAAGCGGCCGCTGCCTAAAGCAGGTAATAGCGGCGGCCGCGGAGGGAGGGAGCGGGGGGGGGGGGGGGGAGGGGAGCGGACCACGGACCACCACCCACGACTCGCATACAAGCCAACCCCCCAACTTTTGACCCCCTTTTTGGGGGTCAAAAATTCAGCTTGTATGCGAGTATATATGGTAAGTAAATTCTCATCTTTATTGCTTTCTGCTATCAGTGGAACTTATTGTAGCAGAGTATAAGTAAAGCATTTTAAAGCAAGCATTGAGCAGCACTGCTATTATGCTCTTCACATTATAACTTTAACTACTTTTAAGCATCCATGTCAGTGGCTCATTGTACTGGTTTCCAAGTGCAGTATGCTACATATTACATTGTATTACCAGATTATTTGTAAATGAAACATGTTACCACTCCTCAATAATACTACTACTGTTCAGTATTTTATACAAATAGCTGCTGCTAACTGTTCATCATTATTGGTTTCTTCTGCTGAATCTGATTTAGATGGCAGAGTCCACCCAGCTCTCTCATTATGATCTCTGCCCCAGAAGAGAGGGTGTTAAAGGTCTGCACTGCAGATCCACAGCGGTCTATTGTCCTTTGTCTAGCTCACCAATACCATCCAACATCTGCTGATGCCAGAACAGACCTCTGGTTGGACTTCATAATAATGCTGGATTATTTTATAATATGGTTGGACTTTAGCCGAACTTTATTTTATAATATGGTTGGACTTTCAAAAACTCAGCAGATACACAGTAATTTCAAAGAATGACTTATTTTTATTTTGCTATTTTGCTATGCATATTCGGAACTTGGGTTGGAATCTCATGTCTTCCTGTTTAGTAAGCCAGCATCTATACAATAGGAGACCTTAGGCAAGACTCTCTAATGCTGCTACTGCTTTTAGAGCACGTCCTACTGGCTGCAGCTCTGGTGCTTTGAGTCTGCTAAGAGTAAAATACAATATAAATATTATTTGTCTTTGCCTTGTCTAATTCATGAATCCCCCGCCAATATTTCTATATGCATGCAGCGCAAGGCAACTTTACTAGTATTTACGCAAGCAATGTAATACAGCAGAGTTTATGCAGAACTCAACCAGCAGTCTCAACCAACCAGCACAAATTGGTGGCAGTACTCACAATGGTGAAAGCCAACTTCCTAGACTCTTTGTAGGCTCTGCTGTGCTTAAAGATTTCCCCAAAAGTTAGTATACTTTCAATTATTATATTTTTACATATAATACAGAGTTCATAGTATGTACAGTATATAGAGTGGGGTATAGTACTGTACTAGCTAGGTGTATTTTTACCACTGAGCCTCGAGTAACCAGTACGCATACTTATCCGGCATCAGTCGATCGCCCTTGGTGCCGGTTAACCAAGTCTCTATAGTATACAGTGCAAAAATAGCGCCTGTATAGGATCACTCAATCTGAGCACTTCCAGGGTAAAACAATTCATTATCACAGCTTTTGTGACTATTCAATGCTGACAGCACCCAGAAATGACAGGGCTAGGCTGTCAGTGACACACTTCAGCATGGTGACGTAGTGCATAGCACTCTTGGCTTGCAGCGCTGGGTGCCCGGTTTAAATCCCAGCCAGGGCACTATCTGCATGGAATTTGTATTTTCTCCCCATGTGTGGATTTCCCTAGGACACTCCAGTATTCTCTCACATTTTGAAAACATATAGGTTTGTTAATTGTCTTCCCCCTAAATTGGTCCTAGATATCAATGGACAAATGACTATAATAGGGATTAGTGTGAGCCCCTCTAAAGGACAGATAGAAACAAGACTATATATACTCTGTAAAGTGCTGCAGAAGATGTTGGTGCTCTATAAATACTAAATAATAATAAACTGATATTTTTACCTTTGGAAATTTGCCTTTGCTTCATTGCAAAACCAGGAAATAAAACATGAACTCATTTTACCTTTCTGAGAAACACGACCAAATCAATCATTTGGCTTAGAGACATTTGGAGGAATATAGAGAAATGCACGTGTACATAACTTCATAACCACACCTAAAATGTACACACAGTGGCTAGAGGTTAATTAATTAAAAAGTCATGATGGTATTGTAGCTATGCTGTCAATGTTGCATAGACTTAGAGTTCTTAAAAAAAAAAACAACTTATATAAATACAATAAATGTACGTTTCTCAACTTTTAATTTCTTGATTTTTTTTCAGAATAAAAAAAAAAACACAAAGAAAACAGTGCATTCAAAACATAAACAGGAAACAGTCTCCAAAGTATAGAGAGAATACAACTGATCAGACGATATTTTAGAATACACTGTATATCAAAGGTATCAACATATACTGAAGCAATGTTGTGTGTTCAAATTCAGCATAGCCGCAGAATACTCCCGTCTGACGCTTTTAAACACTGAACAAGTGGACAGGATCAGGAGAAGTTTACTGGCTTGTGAGTCATGTTGCATTTCATTCTACTCCATTGCTTCCTCTTTCCAAACCAGAAGGAAGATATATTGAAGTCAGGTGAAGCGCAGCGCCTGTGAACTCCTCCTGACCCTGTCTGCTTGTTTATTGCTGAACAGCAGCAGACAGGAGTTTTCAGGTGTTTAGAATCAGCTATACTGAATTTAAACACCAGCACTTAACAACAGATGGTGTGTATGCACAGGGACTAAAGAATATAAGGTCCAAGGAGGACCCAGAACTAACATTAACCACTATCCTACGTAACAGGGAGCAAGTTAATATAATAACGTATGTGAGGGCAGGGAATGTCAAGCAATCCAAGAGGATGTTGTGTTCCCCATCTGGTAGATATCATGGATTTTGCTTCCCAAAGCGGTTCTAGTGGAGGCTGGGATTTCCAGGTAGTAGCTAGTAAAGCCTGTGAGGCTAGGTAGGCAGATGTGACATAGTAAGTTGTTTCTGAGCCTTGGATAAATCTGGTACCATTTTAAAAAAAGGTCTGGATTCAAAAATTTCAGAGCACAGTGCAGTGCAAATCACATATGCCAAAATTCAGCAACCAGTGGTCATGTCCACCAACAGTGTAAATGATCTACAGGTGAACCACATTCTCTAAAGCATGTAACAGACAAACACAAACCGCATCTCAAGAGGCCTACAGAGGACCTGTGATAATCTTCAAAGATTTTAAACAAACTCTCTTTCAACAATGAATTTATAGAAGACTTGACCATGTTCTGAGATCCCACTCCTGGCACAGCCTTTCTTGCTAATTGAATCATGGCAGAGGATGTCTCAGAGAACCTTTGGCACCAAACATAAGCAGCCCCTTTAATTTGGAGATAATGGAGTTAGGCAGACCAAATTGTTCAGACAGCTAAGACCACAATAACAGTTTGCTGTCCACAAGTGTATATTTCAGTACTATAATCCCCCTTGTCTTCCAAGATGTCCTAGCTAATGCTAAACAGTTTGGATTTAAGGCCACATTTTCAAAAAGTGATTTTAATTTAGTGACTAGGCAAAAAGTAAGTTCTAAACATAAAGCTAGGGATTCATATACAGTGAAAATAAGGTCTGAGACTGACAAGGACGATGCAGGAATTACTGTTACTTACGCTGGAGGAGAACCATCCATTAACCTATTAGTGCAATGCGCATTACTAGGTTATTGTTTCATAACACTCATTACCATAGCAGTGCGCATGTTGCTGCAGTAGCACGCATTGCGCTAATGGGTTAACGGACGGTGCTCCTCCGTCATTAGTGAAAATTAGTAAAATTCCTGCATGCTTCCCGCACACAGCAACTTTACTACAGTTTACTGCATCAAAGCCAGTATATGGGAAGTGGAGCAATTACCAAGGCCTCAGGGACTACCCACGTGGACCTTTTCTTGGGGAGAGACCAACTCAAAGATTGAGCCACTCTTGCTACATGGTAATAACTTAGGATACTAGGAGCCCCCATACCACCCTAAAGTTTATTTCTGGCTAAAGACTAATACTTGATTGTAGGTGGTTTGTCCTGCTAAATTCTGTGAAAGTGATTAATATAGAGAGGGTCCTAAATAAATACAGAATTTGAGGCAGGATAGTCATCTTAAGAGCGCAGACCTGCCTGGAATAGTGAAAGAGTTCCAGTCTTGCAAGGGGCGTAACTAGAAATCCCTGTGTTTTCCCCATGCAAATAAAAACAGACAGCAGTGAGCATTACACATATTTTCTCTATCAATTACATTCTGTGATAAATCGTGCATTTTTTTCTACATACCGACACACATGGGGCTTGATTCACAAAAGAGTGATAACTCTTAGCACGGCCGTTTTCACGCGAATTTTCGCATTGCGCGTGATCGCAAATTTCAGCGTGAAACAATAACGGTTTCGCGCGCAAACGTGAATTTTTGCGCGAAATCGATGTCGTTTTTGCGCAAAAAATCGCGTTTGCGCGCAAAAACGTTATAGTTTTGCGTGAAAATTCGTGATCGCGCGCAATGCGAAAATTCACGCAAAAACGGCTGTGCTAAGAGTCAGCACTCTTTTGTGAATCAAGCCCATAGTGTGCTTAAGACGCATACAAAAAAAGGACAGACGAGTGTGCTTCCAACCTCAGCTTATTACATTCACTCTGTCCATCTGTGATGGAGCAGAACTGGCTCTGCAGACTTCTTCAGCATCACTACAGTACAGAGCACTTGGGGAGGGGTAGAGAGGCTGGGCGCTGTACACAAGAGCCTGCTGCCCACTGAATAAGGACGGTCTACAAATCTTTGTCTACAAAACTTTGCATGATTCGTTATCAGTGGCTGAACAGATGCAGTCATTAGAACAATTGTGCAGAGAGCATAAAGCTTTTTCTCTCTGTGCCCAGCCTCCTTAAGCATCACTACAGTACACTGCACTTGAGTAGGGGTAGAAAGGCTGGGTGTAGAGCAGCGCTGTACAGAAGACCCTGTTGAACACTGAATAGGGACTGTCTACAAATCTTTGGCTGCAAACCTTGTATGATTCCTAAGCAGTGGCTGAGCAGATGCAGTCATTAGAACAATTGTGTAGAGAGCAGAAAGTTTTTTCTCTCCTAAACCTTAGCTGTCTCTCAGGACAGAGAAAATAAACTTCTCCCCCCCAAAGGGTTCCCTGCTGCTTTTGGGTCCCCCTGCGGCTGCATCCCTTGTAGGGTCCATTGTTATGCCCATGAGTCTTGCATAAGTTGGAATAATAGTTAACATAAGCTAAACATAGGATGCCAAACTTCTGTAGCACAAGTCTCATGCAACACCATTCAACCCTACCAATCACCTTCCCAGACTCCAGAGAAGAGAGCAGAGAAGGCACTCGAGAAGACCTTATCACTGAGATGAGACCTAGAGTCCTCCTGACATTATTCATGGTTTGTCTGCCTTTGACAAACCCCATCTGATTGGGATGTATAACCGAGGACAATATGTTATTTAATCTGTCTGCCAGAATGTTAGAGAATAGCTTCATGTTAATTGGAGACCACATGTGGGTCCTTACCTAGCTTAGGTAAAACAACTACAGAAGTCTGAGTCATATCAGGGAGAGGATCTTCCTTACCCTGGAGCAAATTGTTAAACAGGTTCAAAGTTCAGGGCTAAATAATTGGCAGTATAGCTGTCTAGACCAGGCACTTTGCTTTAGACACCTCCTCACCTGAGATCAAGGAGTTCAGAGCAGCTCTATCCGCATTAGAAAATTGTTTAAAGTTGACCTGACTGATTCATCATTCTGAAGCTAAGTACACACTCTGGAAAATGAAAGATCACAGACCAATTTTACCCCATTCCATGTGTATGAGCAGGGCCGGCCCGCTCATGAGGCGGGGTGAAACATTTGCCTCAGGCGGCACATCTTGGGGGGCGGCACCCGCCTGTCCGTGGGTGGGGGGCCGCCCGCCGAGCTGGAGGAGTAGCGGGCAGAAAAGGGGTATTGGGCCTAGCGGTGGGGAGGGGGGTCAGACCCCCCCCCCCCCCCTCCCTCGCCTGGGTCCCCTGATCTGCGCTCCCCTCCAGCTGTGAATATTTAAGTACCAGTTTATAGATTAAGTGGCAACAGGCGGGGATCACTCACCTCTTCCGTGTTCCAGCGAGCGCTCCACTGACGTCACTTCCTGCAACGCCGCCCACTGTATTGTAAGGAAGTGCAGGAAGTGAGGTCAGTGGAGCGCATGGGGGGGGGGGGGGGGGGATTTTTTTTCAATTTTGCTTCAGGCGGCAAAAAGTCTAGGGCCGGCCCTGAGTATGAGAGCCATACCTACACAGTCTATTCTATTGACCTGAACTCCCTAT